>NC_068279.1:14828691-15093691 GCF_025860055.1 Xyrauchen texanus
TGTTGTTGTTGTTGTATGTTGTTCGTATAGGAAGACGTTTGTTAATTTAGCTAATTATTTGCCTTTAATAGTTGGTGATGCTTATGACAAAATAACTTAATAAAGCAGGCACAGAACATTTATAACAGTTTCAGTATGTTAGTCCAGATTATTTAAAGAATCTCATCCATAGTGTGAAAATTGCTCAAGGAGTACACGAACTAAAATGACACAATTATTCTTGGAAATGTTTTGGATACAGTAATGACGATTATCTCTGATCCCACTAGGTGGCGCAATTTATCCTTTTTTTATTTATTTTAAAGAGTGAAAGGTTCGACAACTCAAATGACTCAATGCAGCATTTTGCAAAAGATTACTTTTTATTATTATTTAATATTTTCATTTTCCCTTTTTTCGATCCAGATAAAACTTGTAGCTGACCGTAACGTTATTTTAACAAAATGTTACAACATCATGAGATTGGCTTAATTAGCCTATTTTCTATCTAGCCTACCTATACAGAAATGCGAAATATTGTCAATATATGCAAAACACATAAAATATGTTCACATATGATTTTCATTTATATTAAAATGTCACATACTTATATGCGACATATTTGTCACAACACTACAAAAATTGCCATTTTCATGTATGTAACGTAAATTTTCCCAGATACAAGTGGGATTTGAATATGTACTTGTATGCCCAAATGTACACCGATCAGCCACAACATTAAAACCACCTGCCTAATATTGTGTAGGTCCCCCTCATGCCGCCAAAACAGCGCCAACCCGCATCTCAGAATAGCATTTTCTGAGATGTTATACTTCTCACCACAATTGTACAGAGCGGTTATATGAGTTACCGTAGTCAGTTTGAACCAGTCTGGCCATTCTCTGTTGACCTCTCTCATCAACAAGGCATTTCCATCCGCAGAACCACTGGACGGTTTTTGCTTTTGGCACCATTCAGAGTAAATTCTAGAGACTGTTGTGTGTGAAAATCCCAGGAGATCAGCAGTTACAGAAATACTCAAACCAGTCCCTCTGGCACCAATAATCATCCTTGCGATTATCTTATCAGTCAATCATGTGGCAGCAGTGCATAAAATCATGAAGATACGGGTCAGGAGCGTCAGTTAATGTTCACATCAACCATCAGAATGGGGGAAAAATGTGGTGGACTGTGGCATGATTGTTGGAGCCAGACGGGCTGGTTTGATTATATTACCATTTTTACTATTGTTTTATTACTAATAGGCTATTATTATTCACATTATATAATTGAAGTAATCAGGAGGAAACCTGCTTTGAACAAAACAGTTGCACATATTAATTTATTTTAATTGTATAAGTCATATTAAATCAGGGCTACTCAACTTCAGAAATGTCGTGGCTGCCCTACCCTCGAGGGCCTCACTTAAATTTTATGATAAAGTAAACTTTTTATAGTAAGAATGTTGGAACGATAGTTCACCTAAAAATGGAAATTCTCTCATCGTTTGCTCCCCTTCATGCCATCCCTGATGTTTATAACTTTTTTTCTGCCGCTGAAGACAAGTGATGATTATTTAGAAAATCTCAGCTCAGATCAATATTTAAGTCATTGGCTTTTTTTTTACTGTAAATTTTTCCTTTCAGATGTGAAAGTAAAACTAAAAAGTGACCACATGTCACTACAGATATGAAAGTGAAAGTGGAGATTTATAGTAAAAAAGGACTTACATATTGATCTGTTTCTCACCCACACATATCATATCACTTCTAAAGACAGCGATTTAAACACTTTTTGCTGCCTTTACGTGCTTTTTGGAGCTTCAGTTCTGAACACTATTAATTTGCATTGTTTCGATCAACAGGGCTGAGATTATCTTCTATAAATCTTAATTTGTGTTCAGCAGAGACAAGAAAGTCATAGACATCTGGGATGGCATGAGGGTGCGTAAATTGATTATTTTTTATTTTGGGTCTATTTAGTAATTATTTAAAGCGTAAGAGTTGTAACAGTTCGATTTTTTTTATATAGGCCTAGATCAGTTACGTTTACACTGTGATTGTCAACTAACAAGGATCATGAGTGTTCAACATCACATAAGCTACACCAGAGATTTGTTCAAAAACAAGAGCGATATGTCCCCCCGCCGTAGATCACTAAAAAGCATTTGCGTGAAGGGTCTAAACAAACGCCATCACTGCATGAGAAAAAAAAGTAATGACGAGTAGGCCTACATACTGTATCTCTGATGAGGTATTCAAGAGACTGGACAGATTCACGCCGTGTTTAGTAAGAGAAATTGCGAGCGCGCATATTTGACTGACAGACCGCGCGTGAGCGACGTATGAACGCGCGCACAGACCAACCCCCGCTTTCATCAGCCATGCTTAGATATTGTTTGTTGTGGTTTTTTTATTTATTTGTAACATGAATACCCTCTTTCAAATTGGTGGTGGCGTAGTGGGCTGAAGCACTGAACTGATAAGCAGAATGTTGCTGGTTCGAGCCCCTCAGCAAGGCACTTAACTCCAGGTTGCTCCAGTTGGATTGTCCCATAAATGCACTGTAAGTCGCTTCGGATAAAAGCGTCTGATGATGATATAACGCGGGCCGCAAAAGATCGCTCGAGGGCCGCGTGTAGTGCTGCATTAAATAGATCCGGTGCGAACCATCGAATTCAGCATTAACCTCGCGCTCTCTCCATGGTGTCATGCCCTTATCTTGGCATGAGATTGCGGGAGTTTATCTTAACGAGCTATGTTCCAAAGGTTCCGTAGTGCAAGCTATCCCGTTATCATCCACTAGTCTATTTATGGAAGCCTGTTTTGAAGTAGCCTAATGTGCTGTAGTGTTTATCAGTGACAAAGAACGAGCGCATGTGGTTTAAGCTCGTAGATCAAATTATATTTCCAAAGTTATTATTCCTGTCATAGATGAATAGTAGGCTAACTTATATTACGAAACAAATACAAACGGACTCGCAACGAGAGAAGAGTGTGTTTTCTCGCTAGTTTCCTCCTTTCGACCTTGTCAACTTTTAACTCCGCCGCGTGCACAGTGATGCTGACTGACAAAGCGCAGATTATTTACCGAACAATTTCGCGTCTGATTGTAAATTCTGCACCAGTTAGGTGAGTGGCTATCGTTTCTTTTTTTTTTTTCTCACGATATTTTTGGATATAGCCTGTATTTGGTAACTTATTATTAACAAGCACATTTTTACGGAGGAGAGGAGGTGTTCGCGCATGTGTATTGGTGTTGATGTGAGTTTTTGTCGTCGTGTGTTTATTTCAATGTGAGTGTTTGGACATGGCGTGTCATGAGTGTGTGAATGAAAAAAAGTGTGACGACAGAAGGCCTCACGCTGATAGGAGACAGATAATGGATGGAGGGAGAAAAGCGAGACACGGTAGAAAGGTGACAGAGGACACGATCTGAAAAAAGGGTCAGAGAGGAGGGAAAAATGGACCAAAGAAAATCTGATAATTATGACGAAATGAAAACGTTCTGAACTCTGTTACAGAGATTGTATCTGTGTTCAAGGATTATTTAAATTTATTTCAGCGGGACCGATTTTTAAATAACGTTTAACGTTTCGGAATTTATGTGCGCAACGAAAAAACCAACGAAATGCTCCTGAAGTAGGCCTAATAGCCTATTATTAAAAATAATAATAATAATAATTTAATGTAGGCCAATGCGTATATGTGTATAAAGAGGAATTAAAAATAAACTGAATATAGGCCTAACTCATTAGATTAGGACAAATTAGATTTATAGATAGGCTATATATAGGCTGTAGTATATGCGCCTAGAAATCGACATTTTCAGCCAGTCTGCCTTTTGATCTTTTAATAAACGTTTTACACCGGTTTTGGAGCTTTTCAATTAAAGCGCTCATTTCATCAAGGGAAATAATTTCTTTTAAATGGTCCACAATTTACTCTAGAATTTAAGGAATCCAGTGGATTATACAGGGTGCGTTCAGGCTTGTTGTTAATGTTAATTATTTTAAATCGTTTCTGTTTTACATGGAGAGCCCATTTTTTCACCTGATGAAAATATTTCTGCCGTTTTCGATTGCTCTCATCTTTTAGTTCACCGTTATAAATACTCGGACTGAGTTATGGCGAATTTAGAGTTCGGATCTCAACAGTCCTGTTCGGGCGGCGATTCACCAGAGATGGATATTGAAAAGGATAAAGATTCCGAACATCACAGACGGTGCAGAACCGGGTCACCGCTGCAAACTCAGCTCTCTCAACAGGTCAGCCATGACTGTGCACGTGTATGCAAGACAACAAATATTGGGAGAATCCTCAGATTAAAACAAATTAAAATAATAATTGATTTAATTGAATATGAAAATTATTAGTAGCCTAGTAGTTGTAGTATGGTTACTGTTACAGTATTTATGACATTTAATTGTATACTCTTCCCGAAAGCAACGCATAATGTTTTTACTTTTAAACGAGGCTTATAGCCTATTTGCAATACAGCAAATAGACAGTGCATACATTCATTACAAAAATTGTATTGGTGATATATTAATAGAATGGAATTTGCAATCATTTAATTTAATTATGAAACATTTAGACACATGTTTGTGATATAGCTATTCTCAAGATGTACACATGTACAATTGTTTTAAATAGCTGCCATAATTATTTAGGGAATTATTTGCTTGAATGGGGGTCTGCCGTTCCGGCTAATATCACATTCATCATTCATAAGGACTGATTCATAAGAGACACCGTAGTAAAAGCCTTAAAAAAACAAAACAGCAAACTTCTTACACGTTTACATTTGTCTACAGACTGCAGAAAGAAATGATAAACCCCTGCATTAATTTCCACTTCATGTTTTTGCCGCCCCTCGCGTGCAGGGCATGGACGGAATCAAAGTTAATTTACACGAGAGAGATCTGTGGGCGAAATTTCATGATTTTACAACAGAGATGATCATCACCAAAGCTGGCCGGTGAGCGACACTTCTTTCACTTCATTGATTGCACGTGCAGAACTTTCTCGGATTCTGCTCGGGCCACTTTAAATCGTCGTACGAGTAGCCTGTTGTGTTTATTAGGCCTAATGTTTATAAATAAATGCTAAGTTTGAGGCTGCTTCTGTTATTGTGCACATTTATGCAGCAATTCTTTAAGAGCATCCTTGTATAAAATACAGCATCGAATATCTGCAAGAGGTTTGGATAGACAGTCTTGTAGGGCAACTGAAATGTTGAAAATGACGCATAATATTACTATTATTTCAATAACATTATAAATACATGGTTATTATTGTTATTATTTTTTATTATTGTTATTATTATTAGACTATTCATTCTTCTATTATTTGCATATTGTTTTTGTTGTTGTCTTCGTTACGCATTAACGCATCATTAATATTTTGCAGACGAATGTTTCCCTGCTACAAGGTAAAGGTAACAGGCCTAAACCCCAAAGCGAAATATATCTTACTTATGGACATTATTTCAGCGGACGAGCACCGATATAAGTTTGCAGATAACAAATGGTAAGATATGCAATCATATAACAAAAATCAATATCGAAAAGCTTGATTAACAATTAAATATCTAAACAGAGAGGTTAAAATTTTGAGATGTTAATTCATTTCGAAAAATAACTATTCATTGAGGTTTATTTGAATGTTTTAAGTGAATTAATTCCATGAAATAACAATGACAATAATGAATTTAACGGAATTAAAATACATTTAAGCTAAAGCAATGCATGCTTGTTAAATGCCTAGAGAAAAGAATATAATTAAGGATGAATGGAAAAATTAGATTAAAACTCTTAACTGATATAGCCTAACGTGAAGTACAACTTACACTTTTTTTTGTGTCTTTGATGGTCAATATTGTTCTGTGAGTTGGTAGAAAAACAACTCCACTGTGTCAGAGACTAAAGCTCTTCAAATCAATTCAGTAACCTTAACTGATTTTGAATCTCAGACCTCTGGAGCAGACAGAGTGTCTTTGAACTGGACCAACCCGTCCATGTCCTATCTATTCTGCAGGTCTATCAGCAGTAAAGCTGAGCCTGCAATTCCAGGCCGACTGTATGTTCACCCGGATTCACCGGCTTCAGGTGCTCACTGGATGAGACAGCTTGTATCTTTCCAGAAACTCAAACTTACCAACAACCACCTGGACCCTTTTGGACATGTCAGTGATGATGGCAATCAAATTGAATTTATTTTATGTTGTTAAAACTTTAGTTCACCCAAAAATTACAATTCTGTCACTTTATTCCATGGATGTTAGGTACTGATAGCCTCAATCACCATTCACTTTCATAGCAGTTTTTTCTTACAATGAAAGTGAATGGTGACTGAGACTGTCAGTTCCTACTCCTTTTGTGTTCCATGGTAGAAAGTCATACAGGAACAACATTTTATTTTTAGGTGAACTAACTCTTTAATTAAATTGTAACACTCTAAAAAGGACAATTTTTTTTTTATTGGCTACAGATCATTTTAAATTCCATGCATAAATACCAGCCTCGACTGCACATAGTGAAAGCAGATGAGAGGAACAGCTTTGGCTCCAGCAACACAAGCTTTTGCACTCACTTCTTTCCCGAGACAGCCTTCATCGCTGTGACTTCATACCAGAATCACACAGTAAGAGTTGCAGCAAGGACCCTTCTAATCACAAATGAAGTGGAGAGATTTGCAGAAAGACAGCAGAGTGTTTAATCCTCTGTTTTATATTTATATATATATATATATATATATATATATATATATATATATATATATATATATATATTAGATCACTCAGCTGAAGATTGAGAATAATCCTTTTGCTAAAGGTTTCCGTGGAAATGATGACATCGAACTGCATCACATGTCCCGTACACAGAGGTGGGGCTCACAAAATTTGAAATGTATTCATGCTTGTGCTAACACAGATATATATTTCATTGATGTTGATTTTGAGTTTAAGAGTGTGTATGTGTGTGAAAACCTAATGTATTGTTTAGTTTTTTAGTATTCATTTATGTCTGCTTTGTGTGCCCACATGTCATTGTGTGCTGCATCCCCTAGCAACTAATGTTGCTGTTTTGGATACAAAGAGAATACACTGTCCTTTTGACTTCGCAGGATTTGGGAGCCAAAGTCAATGCTTTGTGTTGCATTGTTGACAGTATTGAATGTGACATACAAGAGAGGGATTTTTATAGTGTAACAATATTAGGAGTAGAGCGGCACAACACACAACCACACAGTAAGGTCACTGAGGGGCTAATGTGTGTGCGTGTCTGTGTATATGTGTTTACAAGAGAGAGAGAGAGAGAGAGAGCGAAAATGAGAGAGAGGAATGAGTCAGATTGGGGAAGGGGGTAGAGAAAAGATAGCTACTATAATTGTCCCTCAGCATAGCAATTTAATTAGAAACGATCTATACTGTGCAAATTATATCTCTTACCCCCTTGGCCCCACTTTGCTAATACAAAGCATAGCCTCCTTATTTTCCACACCCTGCTCTCTGTCTTAACACCCTGATCTATGAACCCAAGTGCAAGTGATTCTTCCCCTCAAACTAACCTGATTCACCCCATCAATACCAGTCAGCCTCTGCAATCTCCTCCATACCTTTTGAGATCTTTCTCTAAACATTACGTTCTCAAATGTCTCAAGCTTTGCTGGGCGTTTTGCTGTTGGTATCACTGCATCTGATGCCCACTTTGGCCTCTTTCCACAGTAAGGATTACCCACTGGTACCCTGCAGCACTGCCAGACAGAGAGTTGCTCCACCCTCTCCTAACTGTCTCTCTCGGTCAGAATGCAGCATGCCACAGAAGCCCAGCCCCGGCTACAACTGCTCCAGCAATTCAGGTACGCAGTCTAACACTTCAATATTCTGCAGAGAGCACTAGGACGGTCAAGCTCCTAAAATCAAGCTGTCGAGCTCCAAAAGAAATACAACAATAGAACCAATACCCTAATTCTAAATTTGAAAATTGCTCAAGCAAGAAAATTCACAGATTCGATTGACAGGGAACACAAATACTGATCTGACAAATACAAATCTTCCTCTATACCATGGTTCTGAAATCTCATTTGAATTTGTATTCGATTAAAATGTTGCACTTTGTTGTACCACATTTGATGTCAGTGATATCTATCATTATTAGCTCTTACATCACTGACGTCAAACCTGTGTTGACACGCAATATTTCAATTGATTCAGATTTGAGGGATCCAGTGGAAGAAGGTCATGCATGCTTGGAATGATATGATGTGTAAGTATCTGATAAAATGTTCCTTTGTGGGTGCACTAACCCTTTCATTTAAAAGGTTATAAGAGTCCCAACAGACTGGTTCCTGATGTAAAAGTCTTTAATAGATTAATTAATTTTCCTATAAAGAAAAAAAAACTATATGAAATCTGATGTGGTTCATCGATGGTATTTGCTTCTGTTGAAGCCATCTGTCTGCATTATTTCAACTTCATTGTTTAAAAATCGTCTTTGTGGGCATGGGAAGCTCAACGCGTAAAGACGCTGACTACCACCCCTGGAGTCGTGAGTTCGAATCCAGAGCGTGCAGATTGACTCCAGCAAACAAATTGGCCCGGTTGCTAGGGAGGGTAGAGTCACATGGGGTAACTACCTTGTGGTCGTTATAATGTGGTTCTCACTCTCAGTGGGGCATGGGATGAGTTGTGGGTGGATGCCACGGAGCATAGCGTGAAGCCTCCACACATCTGAGATTCGTCCTCCGCCACGCGGATTGAGGCGTGTCACTACACCACGAGGATTTAGAGCGCATTGGGAACTGGGCATTCCAAATTGGGGTAAAAAATCTTCTTTAATAGCACAATTCCAGTCGAACAACTACATTATCAATGTTCCAGCTGGGAAAGCGTCACTAATCAGAGAACAGCGGCCAACACAGCCCACGAATGGGCCTGGGAGCATCTGGCCACTCCCGTGATGCACTCTGAATGACGCAAATGAGTCAGTCTCCCTGCATTCTCAAACTACTTATATATTTGTGAATATCTGACTATTTCAAAATGAACGTAAACTACATTGTTTCTATTCATATAATTAACAACCTAAAATCAATAGTTTTATATAGTTCCATAGTTTGTATTTGATTATGTCATTCACATGATTGTAGTCTGTGCCCTCATGAAAATTGGTAAATACACAGACTTGTCTTTTTGTTGGATTTTCAAATACTTTTTTGCCTTAAAACAAAGTCTGTAATGTTGCGATTCACCTCAGAGCTGGTTGGTTTGGTTCACATTTTGCAAATCTAAGTCTATGGAAGATATGAATGGAAAAAATACTTCTGTAACCCAGATGGCTGAAAAAGTGGGCAGACACTGTTGCGCTCTATTGAGTCAAGTTTTTAATTTTTGTGTGTGCAGGTGACTGTGACCACACCCTCAGTGAAGCACCTCCCACTCATGACCCCACCTATCACCTCTTCACCTACCAGCTCTCCCCGGAGGTTGCCCCTGTGAATAGTGTCCCCTGCAGTATGGAATCTGCTCAGCAGCAGCCTTGCATGTATGGAGGCTCTCAGGTGGGCATGGAGGACATCACATGGGCATCATATACAGACAGCACAACTTACCAAAGATTTACTTCTGCGAAAGAAATGGTTGGGACATTTGGTCCCACCCCTGACCACTCTCAGCAACTGTATCCACAATACACCTGTGAGGTGGGCATCCAGTCGCATTGCATGCTGACTGATTTCTCACTTTAAGCTTGCAATCGACCACTGAGCCAAAATCAACAGCCAAGCAGTTGGTGTGGGGGCAGCTGAGCAAGTATGTGTAGTGTGTGTGTGTGTCTGTGTGTGTGTGTGAGAATGAGAGAGAGTCTGTGAATAATTGTCGTAACTTCATAACTCATTACATCCTGAAATCACAAGATTTCATTTTATTTTGCACCACATTTTCTACATAGACATTAACCAAACACAGTCTGGCATTTTAAGATGTATGTAAATGTTTTATTTTATTATCAAAATAAACTGATCTTCACACTTAAAAATGAAGGTTCTAATTAGAACCAAAAATGATATAACAGCATGATGGCACAGGAAAACTCTTACACAAGTACATTTTAACTCTCCTATACTTCCATCTATGTATTGGTGCTTTAAAGGAAAGGTCTGATTTCAATACAAGTTCAGTTGACAGCATTTATGACAATGTTGATTACCACAAATATTTATTTCGACTCATACCTCCTTTTCTTTCAGGGTTACAGTGAAACTACAATGGGTCCAATCTGTAAAAGTTCAAATAGCTATAACAACTGTGGTGATTGGTGATTATGAGTTTATAAACACTTATTTTTCACTCTATTACTCACCCCCCCCCCCCAAAAAAAACAATTTATCTTAACACTTGTAAACCACCTACATCTAAACACTTACTCCAAAATGAAAAACTTGCTTAGTAGCTCACCTGATAATGTTGGACTTTGGACTCATTGGCCTGTTTGATTCCAGCCAAAGATGCAAGTGAAAGTGCTATAGAATTGACACAAAATTATGTGGTTGCTTCAGAAAATGAGATTTTCATTTTTAATTGGCATTTTTAAACACTATTGGTTAGGGTTAGGTTAGCGGTAAGGATGTCTGTTTTGTTAAACTCTCGTTTATATTTTTGGATACTGTTGGTTAGGTTTTAGGGTAATGTTTTAGGTTAGGGAGGCATGTTTTACTCATTAAAACCTCCATCTAAAATTCATCTTAAAAACCTAGTCTGATTAATTAGTTCGGATTTTGCGCTCTCCACTGTACGTTTAACTTGGAATCTGTAGAATCACGTAATTTCAGTTTTGCAAAAATGTTGCAATGCTCATGTAAATTTCATGTGATCAGACTGTAAAATACACACTGTTTCAAAAGTACAGCAACAGAATGTAAACAATATGAGAGTACAAATTATTTTAACTTACAAAATGCAGTAAACCTGTAAACAACGATTTAAACCACTTTACAACTCAAATAAAAACAGGTTTTAACGGAAAAAATAATGTAAGTGCTTTTGTAAAATTATAAGCTTCATATATCTACCTTTAACCCCCCCAAATACTTTTGTTTTATGAAAAGGAGGGACGAGTCAACATTTTGTTGTTGTTGTTATAATCAACATTATGGAACAAATGCGGTTGATTGAGCTTAATTTGTATAGAAGGCTGAGCATGCCTTTAAAGAACCCACAAACCAAAACACTGTAAAAACCTATAATGAATCATCAAGAACTTTTTAATCCCAAAAGAATTAAATAGCAGACTCAAGAACCCAGTACAAAGAAAAGTATTTCTTGGTAAGAAAAGAAAGATGCTGTTAAGAACTGTTGAAGGACCTTTATTTTTAAGCGTGTTCCTAAGAAAAACAATTCTGTTCGCTAGCACTGTAGAGCAAGCGGAAGCTAATGGGGTTTCACTATTGTTTATGAAACATCAGAGATTTCAGAGATCAGAGATAAAAAGTATTATTATTTCCTCTTATTCTGAATTCAGTGAATGACATGTCCCCTGCATCTTCAATGATGTATGTGAGATTTTGTGTAGCTTTGTGGGTAATTAAATAGCTTCCAGTAAGATGTGTGAATCTCTGTTATACCATTTCCAGACCTAAACAGATTTGTTTTTCTCATCAAGATACAAGCAGATAAAACAGCAACATTTAAACCCAAGGCAATATCTCTATAGATAAAAACAAAAGTTATTCTTTAAAAAACAAAGGTGGCAGGTTATTACACTGTGGTCAGTTTTTGTGAAGATTAGGCCATGTCCACACTAACACGTTTTCTGTTGAAACACATTGATTTAGCTATATTTCGTCCTTCTAATCCACACTTGAGCAGCGTTTTCCTTCACCTGAAAATTGAGACTTTTTAAATAACGCTGTCTAGTACCACATATTTTGGAAAACTATGATGTTACAATGTTCAGCCGAATACATACTGTATTAGTGTGGACACGGCCTTAGAGAGAGATACGCTGCATAATATTTACATTTGTTGTTAAAGTACAAACAATAACAAACCCAAATGCTAAATATTGTCAGATATTAAACTCTACTTATCTTAAACCTAATTTCCAACACAGGGATGGGGGTCCTTTATTTTGTTTATTTTTACTTTTTATTATGATGAGGAAAGCAGGAGCAGAGCCAGGAGTTTTTCACAGGGGTGGCTTGGCAGGGGCCAACGATCAGTCTGTGGTGCATGGCACAGAAATGTTCGGGCAGCATTTTTGTATCATCGGACGGAGAGGTGCGGCGACCTTGGTGTGCGCACATGTTAAATCTCCTGTGTGTGTTGCAGTTGTATAGAGATGGTTCCACCTCTAAAAAACTAAATTGTACCCAAGACAAAATAATTTCCAAAACGGCAATTGCAAGTGGAGTGGCCAATCGGGTGGTTTGGCTTCGGTCTGTGGTAGCCATGGCCACCCCTGTCCACCCCCTAGCTTCGGCACTGGAGGAAAGGGAATGCTGTGTACTGCACGTGTCACAGTCCATTAAGGGAGCCCTGATGGTACCTGTCTTGTCATGGCCCAAGGCGAGAGAGAGAGAGAGAGAGAGAGAGAGAGAGCGATAGATGGGAGGAGGGGAGTATCAGCTGGACATTTATTTATAGATACACCAAACAATAAAACTTTTCTGAGTGAAATGTGGTAATTTTAAAGAAACTTTTAATGTTGTTAAATTCATGTTCAGATTATTTATTATGATAAACTATTTATAGTTTTTTTAAGCTCATGAATTGTGCTTGGTGAAATTGATTTGTAATGCAATTGTTTAATTTATTGAACATTTTGCATTAGCCTGATAAATATAAAGTTCCTGTGTTTTGTGAAAGTGTTTTTTGAAACTTGCTTGAATATGAGGCTGAAATAAAATTTTACAGACTACATTACTTTGATGTTTACTATAGCCAATTTAACTGAACGTTGATATGAAGTGGTACTTTACTCATAGATTTTGACGTTGTTGATAGAATATATCTTCATGATTTACTTGTATTCCAACTTGATTGCAGAAGTATGGCTCTTTCCAAAACACGCATATTTATATAGGTCATAATATTATATAATCAAGCAAAATCAATGAACCTGACCATTTCTATAATGTGTAATACATTAATATAATGTTGCAAAATCTAATAATAATAATAATACCATTCCAAAATCTTATTTTGCTACACATTATTTAATAAAAAAATAAAACAATACAGTGACACCCGGGACGGAGAGGTGAACAAATATCTAAAATAGTTGTCAGTAGTGAAACATTTTTCAGAATTTTGGATTTTCATTTTTAGAAGCATTTAGTGCTTGTCAGAATACAAAAGTACATTTACAAAATGATCCTTTGGACTAAAGAAAAATGAAGGAATGTTTACATTTAAATCTACATTTAAATATTAAATATCACTTTTCCCAACTTTGTGAGCCTGAGCAAACTTTTAAGGAAAATATTTGACCTTTTTTTTAATTTTTCCTGTTTCACTTTGCCAGAAATTTTTATCTGTCATGCAGAAAATAAACTTTGACACCCCACCCCACCACTTTTAACCACTTTTATGCATTTTTCAGTCGCGGCCAGCCATAACTTGTCCCTTTCTGAATGAATGGTCAAATTACAAATGTTGTGCACAGTTTTCTATATTAACACATCCTACCCCACTTTCCCTCTATGTGTATGCATAGATGCATAATAACAGTTTAGCAGAATATGTGTTTGTGTGCCTCAGAGCTGTAGTTTCACACCTCATGTAAGAGTTTGACCTGTCACAGAGAAACAGAGAGGAAGAGACAGATCTATTACTGGAATGACTGGAAAGTTCTTTAGGGAAAAATTGTTTATCATGATAAAACCAGTCTTATTAACAGTGCTGCTGAGAGGAAAATAATCTAACCCTCTTTGCCCTCTAATAGTCTCATTGCTGGGGTAAAATTATTATTATTATTATTATTATTGTGACCCTGTGGAGTCAGAGGCCTCATATCTTCGGACCTTATATCTGAAGATTTGATGACACAAAACACAGAACTATTTGGACTGTTTAGAGAGCAGCCTATTAGTATTTTAAAACAAACCAGTTCCTGACAATTTTAAGAAAAGTTTTGGGACATAAGCATATGGTTTAGGCATCAAGAAATGTGTACATTCTGGAGCACCGGAATATGAACTCAGTCTAAAAAAAGCATCTGCCGTCATTGAATTCCCCGTGTCTCATCTCTGAGGAACTCTATGTTTTAGGTGGATAATCTTCAACTCCTGTTCTCCTCTAAATGCAAATCTCAACTCAAAATGAAGTCTTTGGAAAGCCTCTGACCCTTACTGGATTTCCCGCTCCAGCAAAGCATTGATTTATTGGTAATTAAGTGATCTGGGCTCATTTTCTCAAATCTAATGGCAACATTCAGGAAACACGCCGCTGCCCCCAGTGCACTCTAGGACACATATGCATGGCTCTCTAAGGGCCTTTTACCTCCCTGACATTAGCTTGTAATGGTATTAGTCAGTGCATTGTTAAGAAGCCCACTTAAGCTAAATTAGTCTTTATTGCGAAGTGGTAGGAGATTGAAAGCCGTACATCTTAATACTTGAGTTTAGTAGTGCAGTTTCATTCACTTTTATAAATTGTGTTTTTTGGGATGTCAACATTTCAATTCAATATTTTCAACAATATCAGAAACAAATCTTTAATTGAAAAGGTTTGATGTGACCTTAAAGCAAAGTTTAACAAGGAAGTTATCTCAGGTTTAGTTATATTTAGAGTCTTATTTACAAAATGAAAGGAAGTTGTGCATATTTTAGTTTTTCCCACTTTAAGGAAAATGTGAAGTAAAATATATACAATTTTAAAAAGAGAAGCATCAACGCAGAATCATATACCACTTTATAACACTTTACAATAATGTTCCAATTGTTAAAATTAGTTAACAACATTAGTTAACATGAACTAACAATGAACAATACTTTTACAGCATTTATTTTCATTTATCATTTACATTTTACATGTATTAATTTAGTTGAATATTAATTTCAACATATAATAGTGCATTTGTTTTTAATCAAAAGCTGAATATGTTAACATTGGTTAATAGACTATAAACTAATATGAACTAAAAATGAACAATGGTATTTTTATTAACTGACATTGAAAAAGATGAATAAATGCTTTAAAATATATTGTTTAATGCTTGTTCAATGTACCTAATGCATAAACTAATGTTAATGAATAGAACCTTATTGTAAAGTGTTACCATAAAGTTAATTATACTCAAGCAGAGAGAGGAAGATTAAAGTGATTTAATAGAAATAGAAGGTAAATTACTTTTTTCAGTGCCACACCATAAGACATTTTAGTTTTTTACATTTTAAATATCCAATATTAATTTACTCTATGTACTCTTCAAAAAGCTACTAAAAACTATTTGTAGACAAATTAAATGTTTTTAAGTAAAAAATATGTCAACGTGTTTTAAATGAATGCTTTATTTAACTGAAACATTCCTCTACATTTTTGCCCTCTACTTCAATATTCATGCCAATAAAGCTTCATTGAACTTGAGAAAGAAATAGCTCTATAGTCTGTAATAATCAATAAACACTCAGATACCAACAGCCTTACGGATTCAGAGTGGGTCAGTGCATGTGTGTGTGTGTTTATCTGGTGCTTGGTGGACCAGAAAACCATCATCAAGAAGCCCCTCCCCCAAAAGTTCATCCTAAGAAGACTCTTTTCTATGGAGACTTTATAATCCTCAGTCAAAGCTTGCAGTCACACACACACACACACACACACACACACACACACACACATGTTGTGTTTCCATGTTTTATGGGGACTTTCCATAGACATAATGGTTTTTATACTGTACAAACTTTATATTCTATCCCCTAAACCTAACCCTACCCCTAAACCTAACCCTCACAGAAAACTTTCTGCATTTTTACATTTTCAAAAAACATAATTTAGTATGATTTATAAGCTGTTTTCCTCATGGGGACCGACAAAATGTCCCCACAAGGTCAAAAATTTTGGGTTTTACTATCCTTATGGGGACATTTGGTCCCCACAAAGTGATAAATACAAGCTCACACACACACACACACACACACACACACACAACTACAGAACTCAACAGATGTCTCAAAAAACTTTACATCAATATTTCTGCTGTAATGTTTTAGAATCTGTTATTTATTTTTCTTTTGTAACATACAGTTGATGATTCAGTAATATTGAAGTGTATATTAAGAAATCTTCTAATATATTTATTTCTTCAATTATACATCTATTTACTTCTATGATACTGTGTTTGAAAATCTGCAATGATCATCAACAGAGTGTGGAAATGAGTTCGGACTAAACTAATGACGCACGGCACAAGGGCGAGTTGGGGATGAATGGGGCACCACGCCCCTCCCCCATTGAACCCCACCTCCAAATGTTCTGGGGCAGTATCCTTCGGCAACAAGGAGCCACTGTCACTCTTCATTAGCAAGAGGGTACTAATCCCTCCACGTAAAACTGCCATAATGATATCACTAACCACGGGCGGCACTGCCGGCCATGCAGTGTGTATCCCGTGTGTGCGTATACCTTTGCGAGACCTAATGTCCACAGCTTGACCTTTCACAAACACTTGTTTAACTAATCTGGACCTTTTAAAAAAAATAAAACATTCTCTCAACATCTTTTGTGTCTGCTTCAATGTGGTTTTAGCAAACTGAGATGTTTGGCCTCCAACTTCACCTCAAAGGAAACATAATTTTTTAATGAGTATTTCAAAGATCCAAAATATTTTTAAATGTTTTGTCTTCTGTGTTAACATTAATTCTGTCCTAATTTCATTTACACAGTTAATCAAGTCAGGTTTGGTTTAGTGCCATTCAAATATACAAGTATACAGTGGAATCTAATGTCATTTCATCACGTCTGTGGTGCAAATTACAGACAATACAATGCACACCTCATAGACAAACTTATAGTAGTATGTAAAAATACTCTGTAAACATACTCACCGTGAACAATTTACAATGCAATGATAAAAATATAAAATGACAAAAATAGGAGATAACACTAGTTTATATTTCAATATAAAGACTGCAGGTACAAAAGGGTCTGTCCAGTGACAAAGTGATTTAGTGTTTCATATTTGAATGCGATCATAGTGATGATCATCTTAACAGTAAAACTAAGTTGTTATAAATAACAGTAAAAGCCGTGAATCAATAATGCAATTAGAATGTTGTTCAAGGGGCTGTGAGTTATTGTTTTAATAATAATATGCTGACAAATTCTACATATCAATTGCAGATAATTGGTAATTTACACAAATTGGCAAAAATTCTTGTTGAAGCTCTGTATCACCTGTAGAGTTTGCATCAACATCAGTCTCCCCCTCTCTCTCTTTCTTCCTGTCTTGCTCTCTCCTCTCTCTCTCGCTCTCTCTCTATATATATATATTCATGTTCAGTGCTGTTTACTCTCCATAATCAAGTCCTCCATTGGCAACACTAAACAATGCATTACAACTATCAAACAAATGCACCCTGACTCCACCCAGTGGGACAGCAGTGGTGTCTTCACTTATCACTAATGCTAAGTGAGGGTAAACATCCTCCTGGACAACGAGTGGTCTCCTGCTCAATCATTCACCTCTGTTATGCTCTTTAATAATGAATTTAGCCTGTGCTGTTAAGTGTTTGATCATGTGTGAAAACAATAGAGGCGCATACAGAGACCTAATGCCGCCTAAATTCACTGCACAGCCTGCAATGCGTGCTAACACTACAGTTCTATGTGGTATTTTTTAGATTTGAAGGAATAGGAAAATATAGACGAAAAGCCAAAAAGTATTTTAAGTAACATTTCCTGGCATTACATACTTTAAGAATGCTATAAAAGCATGCTTGTTTTTAAACATAATATGATTCCATGCATAACATATCCTAAATAAAATAATCTTAGATAACATTTTCTTGTTCTAAAGCTCAGAAAAACATAACTAATTAGAACCTGTTACAAAAGGTCTCTGACCTCAGAAATGTGACATGTGAGCACTGATATACTGTATGTACACACACACACACACACACACACACACACACACACTCTTATATAGTAGCATGCAAAGGTTTGGGCACCCCTGATCAAAATATCTGTTGCTGTGAATAGAGAAGAGAGCAATAGATGGCCTGATTTCCAAAAGGCATAAAGTTAAAGATGACACATTTCTTTAATATTTTAAGCAATTTAACTTTTTTTTACAGTTTCACAATAACAAAAAAGGAAAAGGGCCTGAAAAAATTCTGGGCACCCTTCAAGGTCAGTATGTAGAAACACCAAGTATCACAGCTTGTAAAATCTTTTTGTAGCCAGCTAAATGTCTTTCAATACTTGTTTGCAGGATTTTTGCCCATTCTTCCTCGCAAAAGGCTTCTAGTTCTGTGAGATTCTACGGCCGTCTTGCATGCACTGCTCTTTTCAGATCTATCCACAGATTTTCAATGATGTTTAGGTCAGGGGACTGTGAGGGTCATGGCAAAACCTTCAGCTTGTGCCTCTTTAGGTAGTCCATTGTGGATTTTGAGGTGTGTTTAGGATCATTATCCAGTTGTAGAAGCAATCCTCTTTTCAGCTTTTTTTACAGATGATGTGATGTTTGCTTCCAGAATTTGCTGGTATTTAATTTAATCCATTCTTTCCTCTACCAGAGAAATGTTCCCCTGTGCCACTGGCATCAACAAAAGCCCCAAGCATGATCGATCCAACCCGTGCTTAACAGTTGGAGAGGTGTTCTTTTCATTAAATTCTGCACCCTTTTTCTCCAAACATAAAAGTTATATTTTAACTTCATCAGTCTGCAGGACTTGTTTCTAAAATGCATCAGGCTTGTTTAGATGTTCATTTGAAAACTTCTGATGCTGAAATTTGTTGTGGGGATGCAGGAAAGGTTTTCTTCACATGACTCTTCCACGAAGGTCATATTTGTGCAGGTGTTGCTGCAGAGTTGAACAATGCACCACTACTTCAGAGTCTGCTAAATGTCTATTGCAGTCAAACAGGGGTTTGATTTGCCTTTCTATCAATTCTACGAGGAGTTCTCTCTGAAAGTTTTCTTGGTCTTCCAGACCTCATCTTGAACTCCACCATTCCTGTTAACTGCCATTTCTTAACTACATTCAAACTGAGGAAATGGCTACCTGAAAACGCTTTGCTATCTTCTTATAGCCTTCTCCTGCTTTGTGGGCATCAATTATTTACATTTTCAGAGTGCTAGGCAGCTGCTTAGAGGAGCCCATGGCTACTGATTGTTGGGACAAGATTTGAGGAGTCAGAGAATGTATAAAGCTTTGATATAAAGATTTGTATCACCTGGCCTTTCCAAATGATGATTGTGATCAAGCCATAGCCCTAACAAGCTAATTAAGTTCTGAGACCTTGGTAAAAATGATCTGAGAGCTCAAATCTCTTGGGGTGCCTAAACTTTTGCATGGTGCTCTTTAACTTTTTTTCACTCTAAAATTGTACAAAATAAAAAAAATAAAAAATACACGAATATTACTTAAAAATTTGAAAAGAATGTTTCATTTTAAATATTATCTATTTATTTCTAAATATTATGAATTAATTTAAATATATCTCTTTTACCTGCGATGGACTGGCGACCTGTCCAGGGTGTCCCCCGCCTTTCGCCCAATGTTAGCTGGGATAGGCTCCAGCCCCCCGTGACCCTGTACACAGGATAAGCGGTTGACGATGGATGGATGGATGGATGGATATCTCTTTTACTTTGTTTGTGAGGGAAAAGCTTTTTTGCATGGACCATATATTTTTCCAATTTAAATGATCAAAGAGTCCATTCCAATATGAGATTACAGGAGGGGCAGAGACAATGTTCTCAAGGAAAGAGCTCTTACTTTATGATTCCTTCCTTTTTTTCAGTGAAACTTTTCTCACCAATAGGTGTGTTTACAGGTTCAGTGAATGAACCTAAAGAGAGAGTATTATTTTTGAAAATCATGTGTAAGCCAGATGGAATAGCATCCATAACTGTAGCAAACTCTTTAGGAGTTACTGGTATATTATATTCTGAAAGATATATTCAGTATACCTAAAAAGCAAACCTTCGTTATTAAAGAGTTGTCTAACATGAAGTATTCTATTACTGAACCAGTAATTATAGAACAAAGATTTATTATTATATAAACTGTTCCTATTGTTCCATATGTAACACATGAGGAGAAAAGTTATGCTTGTAAATAAGAGTCCATCCCAAAAGAACATGTTGCTGAAAGTTAGATACCTTGACGGAGTTTTTGAATATCATAATTACATAAAAGAACAAACTTTGCCAGTTGTGAGAAGGCAAGCTGAGGGAAAATATTCCTAATAGAGGTGGGATTTTTAAGGAATAAATTAAAACAGTTTATTTTAATTGTGTTATTTAGCTGAAATCAATGAAGTTTAAGCCACCCTTTTTATGAGAATTTAGTAGCACTGAGTTTTTCAAGTAACGGGATTTGTTTTTCCATAAAAATGTAATTAATATTCCATTGATTACTTTACATGTGGGCTTATCAATGTACAATGACTGAGCGGCATAAGTTAGACGAGACAGACCCTCTGCTTTAACAAGCAAATCTATGCCTTTCAAAGAAAGATATCTCTGCATCCAGAATTTAAGCTGTTTCATTGTATTTGTAACAACTGGGTTACAATTAGCAGTGCATCTATAGTTATCTTTGGTTATTTGTATACCCAAATATGTAACACAATTTTTAACTGCAATACCACCAATTAAAGAAATCATACTGTTTTTAATTGGAAGAAATTAACATTTATTAAGATTAAGATGTAGGCCTGAGCTTGTCATGGAATGTGGTATGTACGTTTCTTTCAAAATGATCAGAGAAAGTCATGATAGACAGGTGGTAGCTTTTTTATAGCTATCAGTTCACCACTCAGATTGACTTAGAATGGCCTACAACACCTTTCTCTGAATGCTTATTGAGGAAAGTACAGCAGGATGCAGGAAAAATGGTTGAATGTTGTTTTAGGTATATAATATCAACATCTAGTGTCGGTATTGTCCATTTATAGTATTTAAACAACAGCTTGGCTCCTTACCTATAGTTAAAAAAAACTAATTTCAAGACGTTGACTTCACTTCAGGTCGTCACGTGGGTCACCAGCTGCGTATGCTCAAGGCAAAATAGCGACTTTGTCGCTATTTTTAGCGACTTTTCAGACCCCTTTAGCGACATTTTTTCAAAAAAGCGACTAGCAACAAATCTAGCGACTTTTTGGACAAACCTTAGCAACTTTCCAAATTCCAAATATCGCCAGTACTGCAAGCGTGAGGTCTTACTTCCCCGCTGCGTCTGCTCTGTTCAGTGAGCGGCTGAGAGGAGCAGCACATTCCGTTGACTGCACGCCAGCGGACATAGACATGAATGAGCTGCGCATGTGCACGCTGTGTTAGCAGGAACCAATCAGTGATCACATAGCAGCTGCCTTCTCCTTTGTTTTAATTCAAAACATTTAATTTGACCGTTTTTTTCTTGGCATGCGCTTATATTCACTACTAATCAGTTCATTCCGGTTCGATTTCTGAACTCTCCGACTTCAGATCGTATATTTACAGACTCTATACATTTTACTTATCCAAACACAACAATAAACCTTCTTCAAACTCATAAACATGTAACGTTAGCTAAGTTCCGTTCCGTTCCGTTGTCTAACAGAAAATATGTAATTGAGAACCGTTTTACTGGACATTCGGCTATATACTTATATAAAAACAGTATGAGCATGGTTTAGGGGAGATAACCGTTATTATAAACTGAAGTAGGCTACAGTACCGACAAATTAGGCAGAATGCAAATACGACGCGATGACGTCATTAATATGCTAATGACGCATGACGTCATCTGGCGACATTTAGCTACTTTTCGAGCAGGCTTTAGCTACTTTCCATTGAAAATAGTTGGCAACACTGTTGGTAACACCATAGGGCGTTGGTCGGTCGGTTGAACACTTGGTTTAGGCACGGAGTTCCCGCCATATGCATGAAGTCGAACACATATAATGTCTCATTGGCTCATTCATCTTTCATAGACATAAATAGGAGATGTGACCGTCGTTGCTGGTGTGTTATCATTGTTTGAGAGATATTAAGTAGTTGAGGCAAACATTTTGATTATAGTGCTTACTTGTATGTGATATTCATAAATTCCATCGATTAGCCTATACGTTAAAAGTGAGGAACAATTCGGGATTTATGAGGCTGAAACTGACGTGAAAATGTTCTTAAACAAATGCCAACTGGAAAGTGTTTGGTACATCGGTAACTTAACAGTTATAGACTGTATGCCTCATGCAATATTAATTATTTTCAGCTGTGACGCACTATTGTTGGTTTCTGTGTGCTGTGCTGTTAATTAGAAAGTAAGTTTTAGGCCGACAAGATAACGGAGCACACATTTATGGAGCGAGGAAGAGAGATAATCGTTTACAATACTTCAGAGAAATAAAGATGAATCAATATAGCATCGCAACTATCTCAAGAATTGCATAACAATTTTCATCAATTCACCAGCATCTTGTTTGCTATTGTTGAAGGCATAATGACCAAATTCTTAAAATGCAGAATAATCAATAGGTCGAGCAGATGCAGACGGCGTGCATAAAGCAATCTTGGTCAATGAAATAATCTATTATTAATTATGCAAAATAATCACTCATGATGATGAACTGTGATGGCAGAAACCGGGAGACTAAAAGTGCATGACCTCGGTTTTTTCGAGAATTATCCGTTGCATACAAGCACATGCCTTATGAACGAACAACATGGGGGTTTGTCTGTCCCCCAATATTAGCATATTTAAAAATACGTTTATTTTTAGGATCATTACGTCTTTATAACTTTTGTGAGTATTGGAGTGTCATTTACAGTTAATTTACAGTAGATGGTGCTGTTGGTTTTCACAACCCATGTTGGTTTATACATTTTTAAAGGGGAAAAAATTACTGAGTGCACCTTTAAATAATTAAGAGACTGGCTAAAGGAAAACAAGTGATTGTTTTGGAAAATATGTAACGGAGTTAACATAGCCCTAGGAGTTAACATAGCCCTTGATAAATTAGTTGTTAATTAACTTTAGCTGATTTTTCTGTAGTTTATATGAGTACATTTTGCTGCCTAACTCAAAACCAATGCTTTATTTTCAAATGTGAATTTCTGTGTGAAAAAACTATGTAGGCCTATTAATATTGTTAACCGCATTTGCTATTAAAATAATTTCAGTATTATAATTGGTTTCTGTACTTTTTTTTTTTTTTTTTACATTATTAATGTATAGAATATGTTGCATTTGTAGGTGTAATTTTGGTAAATGACTTGGCCCCCACTGTGGACCTTACTCTTTTTTAAACCCTGGTTACAGCCCTGTTTTCACACTATGGTGATTATTTAAATATTTACATATATTATAATTCATTTAAATAATAATGCATTTCTATAATCGTGCATTATAATGATGGCTTTGTGAAATTGCACAACTTTTTGATTATAGATTTGAATGACAGCAGACAGACACATCAACAAAATTTGTTCATCAGTCCATGCGACAGTCCAACATTTGTTTGAAATGACACATGAGGTAGGCCTACAACACAAAGTCACGTACGAGTCATGGCACTAAAATAAAAACAATCTTGCTTAATTATTTCAAAACTGGCTACGACCGCATTAAAGTTGAATCTTCGCCATAGTAGGCTTAGTAATTTTGTCCTCCGCTTTCAACATGACTGAAACAACAACAGGCTGCTCAGTCTGACTCTTAATACATTTGTTTGCAATGAACCGGGAGGTACAACACAATTTCATATAACTTACGAGTCACAGCAGCACTATAATAAAAATGATCGGGCTACATTATTTTAAAACGCATCTCTTTTCATGTACACCTGTATAAGATGACCAAGCCAATGAGAGTAAGTTATGGGCGGGGCGACTTGTATAGCTCCGCCCCAATATGCTGCCCCGCCCCGTTCTGCAAGCTTCAGCCAGGGATACTTGACCTCAGCTAGGTAGAGTTTCTACTCAGTTGCGTTACCTAAACACATGTAGGCGCTCAAGCAAGGAGTTAACTTTAAGGTGTGTTTACGGAACAATTTTAAAAACATTTTAAGTCCAGACCCAGTTTTTTATTTTTATTTTTTATAGCCTACTTTACGGCAGCGCTGGTTCGTCGAGTAGGCTATGGGGCCTCTTACGAGATGGGATGTGTTTTCATGGCTGTTGGTGGCCTCTGCTCTCCAGGTGTCGAGTGTGCGGGCCACTTACCTGTGCACCGCATACCTGAACATTTCCTACGTCGTTCCAGAAACAAACCAAACCAGCTGGCATCAAGAGGAGATGGGGTTGTATGGACAAGATTCACCCAAAACTTCTGTCGCGGGGAATGTATATTTAGCTGAACCGATAGACGGCTGTGAATGGGACACGGTTTATCGCCGACCGAACGGCTCGAGGGGTTGGATCGCCTTAATCCAGCGCGGAAACGGATGCACTTTCTCCGACAAAATTAACGTCGCGGCTATGAACGGAGCTGCAGCTGCTGTCATTATCAACGAATACGGAACATTCAGAATAATTCAAAATCGGGTCATTCAGATGTCTCACCCAGGTATGTTTCCAAGTTACAGCTTCAGGTGAGGTCTGGAGGTGACCTAACAGACTCAGGACAACAGATGGTCTATTGACAGTCTATGTATTTGTTAAGACGTTCGTGTATGTGTACGTGTTCTCTTGCCTTTTTACTCTTATCAATCAATTCTCAGTTGGGCGCCAGCTGTACTCTAACCCGATTGCTGTGTTGTGCAAGTTATGTAAACTGAACGGCTTATACAGAGCTCACGTCCCTAGAATCTCGTCTGAGCTGATGAGCCCACAGTCTTCTCATACCTGTCAAGGAAAAACAAGGAAGCCGGTCTAGAACAGCAGTTTCAGATCTAGTCTGATCTGGTTTGTGTTTTGTGAATTGGTCATGCAGTGTTTTTGTGTAATGCGCCTGCAAACAACTTTTTTGTTCGTCGGGGACTAAATTATAAATGATCCGGGCTCACATCTACCCCAAAACATACTCTTGACTCTGTCAGTGACCACTGTTTTTATGACACCATGCACTGTGCCTTAACTTCAGTGTCTAATCCACACAGGGTTCCTGGATTTCCTCTCCCATTTAGATTTATCTATAAGTTTATGTTTCTTTTGTTACATATTTATTATGCAACTAAACAGTTAATCAAAATAAAACGATGTTGCTAACGACTCTGTGATTCTCAACTGTCAGGTTGCTATGCGCGCTGGCATGTTTTTTGTGCGCGCATGCGTCCTGCGATTGTTTTCATTTGCGTCTACTCTGTGTGTGTCTCTCTAGGCACGAGCATCGTTGCCGTTATGATTGGGTACATCCATGGGCTGGATCTGGTTCGGCTGCTGAAGCAAGGCGTGCCTGTTGCCATAGCAATAGAGGTCGGGAATCAGCACGGTCCCTGGATGAACAACTATTCTGTGTTTTTCGTCTCAATCTCCTTCTTCATCGTCACCGCGGCAATGGTTGGATACTTCATCTTCTACTATGCACGAAGACTAAATGGCCTCAGACAACAGAACCGCAAACAGGTACAACATAACTGGACCTGCACACAGGTAGCTGCTGTTTTGATGGAGTTTAAAGGTGCACTCAGTAATTTATTTGGACTTAGTGACACATTAACATGCACTTAGTTTTCAGTTACCAATGTTGTTGTAGAAATCCACTATTCAGAGTTAGCCATTATTAATTAGATCCATGAGTGTCCAATAACAGGGTGGTTACTAAGATTAAGCAAGAGGTAATTGGCTGGTCATGTGATCTTAACATGGCCTCCCCCATGAGAGGATCCTCTAAATGTAGAATAAAACTGCTTTTATAAGGTTACTGACATGACTTCATCTCATATGAGTGCTCATGATTCTATACATATGTTTAGAAATTGCTATTCATTTCTTTAGAATTAAAACGTTTTTAATGAGCAAAACATATTTAGTGCACCTTACTGTTGTTTCTGCCAGAGTACCATATTTGAATTGCTATTCCAAAAGAACTGTGGTAACTTGGTTAATAGACAGCACTATTATGAGAAATAAATATGATTGTTAAAAAAGAGAATAAACATAATTACAAATTCTGAAAGCTATAAACACTTTATGATGGAGATCTTTTATAGCCTCTTTGGTAAATAGGGTAAACTGGTAAATGTACACTGCTAGTCATACATGCAATGGTTTCTGTCTTTTTTTCCATTTTGTGACTATTCACACATCAGCACCAAAATATTGTTTAACTCTGAGGTGTAATTATTTTTTCAGTTGACATATTTCTTCATCGCTTGGACAAAGAGAAGCACTTTTAGGCTGTATTAAACTACGCCTCTTCTAAAATATGAACAGAATATTTTATATCTTCAAATGTATCGCACACTTACTGACTATGTATTGGATACAGAAAAAACTGGACATCACACACAAAACAACTGAGGATCACTCCTGTGAAGTTGATCCGATCACAAACCCCCGTGGAAACACACACAGCTGTTCTATGATATGCATGGTAGATGTAAACAAACATGGATGTGCGGGTGTGCTGTTGTTGATGTTGCAGCCTCTCTGTTCCGAGTCTCAAAAAAGTAATTTTACAACTTCTCATTATGGAGATAGCCAGTGGAAAATTGACCGGTGTTTTAGAAGAGGGGCGTTTTCACACATGACCTGTAAACTGAAAATTGGATCATTTTCTGGAAAAGGTTGTATGTGTGTAAGTGACTACTGTATGAAGGAGATCTCATATTAACGTATACATTTTTACACTAGTAGCCATAATTCTTTAAGGCTGAGTAGCCTGTCAGGAACAATTCTGGGCTCCTTTTCCACATCGTTATCTTGCAAGCTCTCTGCGGGGGCGTGGTGGCTCGGTTTGATGCACCTTTCTCATATCACAATCTTCCGGGACAGGGCATGATTTGGGGCGGTACAGTTCGGGACACCTTTCCCCATCAGGTACCCTGTAGTGCTGCCCCAGAGAGCATTGCCACACTAGGTGGCTGCCTATATTGCCTATGCCGGGATCCTCTACTGATCACCGTAGTAACTTGCGCTCCATGGCTAACCTGCTCCGTGGCAGGTTATGTTCTGGGTAACATCACTAAGAGATGCTGAATCAGCTGTAATTGAAGTGACATCTCTGATGAAATGAAGTCATTCCACCATGTCTCTTAAAGCGCACTTTACAGAGAGAAGAAAAAAGAAAAGTAAAATCCACAAGATCGACTAAATCTTGTGATAAATTATTAGGGGTTTAACAATTCACTAATTTTCTCGATGCATAGACTACTAATCTTGCCGACTCATATGCATCAATCTTGAAATATGATTTTTGAATCGAGAATTTTGTTGGTTAATAATTGAATTATCAGCAATTCAGCAAATCAGTAGACAATATTTTAAAATACACAAATATTAAATTAGGCTGCCGCCTCGTGCATTCCAAGTAGCCTGTATAGAGTAGGCCTAAATGTATTCTAATGATTTCTTTCAAGTTACTTTTGGTGGAAAACACAAGTAGTTTGCCTTTCTTTTTCTTGATTAAGACACATTAGGGGAAGTGATTTAAGACCACTAGAAATGCATTTTGTTTATGCTGAATTTAATCGTTAATCAAATTGAATTTCATTATGAATCAAATCAAAAACCTGTGAATCGAATAGACTCTCTTTCATTGCATAAATTCTCACCCCTATAAATTATTTATTTCAGATTCTAAATATAGATTTATTGCAGTCTTTTATTTTATTTAAATACACTATATTTATTTTTAATTTACCTACTCGCCATAAAGAACTGGCAAGATGGATTAATATAATGCCTGCAAATAATGATTGATTTTAAAAGATTAATTTAATTAATTAATAACTCCTATAAAAAAGGATGAATGCCTCCCAAACTCCTTTGTTTCATGGAATAGAGATAAAACATACTGTATTTTATGTGAAATTCAATGTAAGCGTTAAACAAAAACAGAAAATGAAAAACAGAAAAGTACTGTCGGATTAAAAACATAAATAAACTGTAAAAAACAACAACAATAATTATCATAATGAACATCTATTTCTGTAATTCTACAAGAAATCTACCTATAATTCCATGAAATCGTTTACTTGTAACATATATTAATTGTTAGAATAGAGTCATAAACCTCTAAAACACAGAATAATTATCTTTAAATGAATGATAAAGAAAAGCTTAAGTACAGATATTTACTATTGTTATTACATACTGTAATATTTACTTTGCAAAATCCCAGGTTTAAATTAACTGTCAGAAGTGTTACAAAAAAAATCGGTCAATTTATTTTATTTTATTCAAATACATTAATAAACTGTCAAAATAAATGCATTTCTTTCTCTAAATGTGGGTTAACTGAACTTTTGTGCCATTCGCTTTTAAAAATATAAACTGATCTTATTGAAACAGGATAAGATTTGTCTGCATAATACTTTAAAATCACTGAAATAGTGAAATTTGGGCATTCTTACATAAAGGTTATGCTATAGATTTAAAACTTTATGCCTGTAGCAACATTTTGAAAAATAGTTGACAATACTAATTAAAAAATACACCACCACACATTGATTATTTTTTTTAAAAATTTTTTTATTATTCACAAAAACATACAAAACAACATACAAATTCTTTTGTTCAGCATATTACAATAATTGATTAGGTAGTGGCCAGTGGTGGCTCAGCGGTTAAGGCTGTTTCATGGCTGACCCTGCACTCTGACACCAGCTTAGTTGGGATATGCAAAAACAACTGCATTTCATTGGCTCTGTACCTGTACTTTGCACAATGACAATAAAGTTGAATCTTAATCTTAACAGCTTTAGTTTACTGCACCTGAAAAAAATACTATGGCCTTTGTGCTGTAACATAATATGAATTAAAACATGATATGAAACACACACACATTCTGGTTTCTGCTGCTTGTAGTAATAAAGAATCACTACCAACTTCACACTGACTCAGAACTGACTTGCTATCAAAAGGATTGTTTTTTTGCGATTCATATTCATAATGTTTTTCTCACTTCAAGCCATATTATTTTCAAAACGTAAAAATAGTTTATATTTCATTTGTGCTGCGGGCGAACAGTCAATTGTAGATCTGTGCTGGTGAAACAGGTTGAGAGATAAAACAGGTTGTCAGTGCTAGTGAGACAGTCAAACAGAGAGCATGTTTGTGTTTATCACTAAGAATTGAACTGAAAAGGCCTAGAGCTGACTTTTGGCTGCATATTAATATTTCATATTAAGTATCTTAAACACCAAGCCAACATATGGACTGAATCCCCTAAACCAACATTAACCTCCAGCATTTTGATGAATTTCAGCCCCCTTATGTAAAGCCTGTGCCAACCTTCCCTTTATCAACATTTCTGCTCTGATTATTAACTGTCTTGACATTAACAATTAGCCTTACAATTTGGCCCATCCCAATGCCAGACTGAATTTGTTTAGTGAATAAAGATTGTGATATGGGCTTTTTGAAATTAGAAGAAACCAGATCTTTTGTTTTGACTGTTGTTTTCACAGAATGAGCTGTGCTAGAGGAAGTTTAACACACACATATCAGTGTCTTGGTGTCAGATTCAGGGCAAAAAATATAGAGATTATACTTGAATTGGAGATTATCAAATGGGCAGCAGTTCAACTGGAGTCCATTCACATTTCCATTGATTTTCAGTATAGAACTACAGCTGAGAAATCTTGATGACTTATTTGTGAACATTTCACAATAAAAACCACTTGCCTTGACTTGACTTCAAGTTCATAGTGGATCCAAAGGAATTGGAAATTCCTGTTTATAATCAAATGAAAGCCAAAAGAAATGTTGCATCTTTGGGTGTTTCTTCAACTTTGGTCACTTTTAGTGGACATCTGGAAAGTAAAGTCTCGTTGAAACATCTTTCACACTCTCAGTAGTTTATTTTATTTGTCAACTAACAGTAGGGTAGCCAGATGTCCCGTTTTTCCCATCACCTTAACTAACAGTCAACTAAAATTTCCACCAGTATCATTTAGACCACATCGTGTGTTAAATAGAATTCCATGTTTTTTATATAAAATGATAAAGTATTTTGAAACACATTTCAATACAGTTTTTCCACTTTTTGCATAACTTGGCAAAATTAGTGCTTGTTTGACAACTAAAACCAATAAAAACGTTCTGCTAAAAACATTTACTTGTAATATTTTAAATATTTTATTTTTCTTCAAACGTCACATGTCTCATATTTCATCTAGTATGCTTTTCGTTGACACTTCTGTCAACTTTTTATTAGGGGCAAAATTGTTTTTTCTGATGGAAATATCATTACTACTGTGGGACAGTTGTAGTTCAATGGACCCTTTTCACAGAATGTGATGATATATTTCTGCCTTATTACTTTTTATTTTAGATAAATTGTAAATTATTTAGTGTAAATTAATAACATTGTACTTTGTATGATATTAACCTGTAATAAGTTTTGAAATACGAGTTACCACAGATGTGATGAGGTTTCTAACACATCTGCTGAGAGAGTGACAGTGAATTTGCCATCTCTCTTCTGATTGTCGTAATCCATCGCTCTGAATATTTCTACTAATTTGGAACGTTGTAGAAAAATAAAAGTGCAGTTTTTCTATTGATTGTGGGCAAATTTGAAAATGGGTAATAAAAAAATTACATTTGGTGTAGTCTCCCATTCACCTGAATATAAGTCTGGGTCTAATACAAGACTTAACCTCCTGAGACACGAGCGCGAGTCACAACTGATGTGTGCATTTTCAATTTCCCTTTTTGATTTGTAACTTGTAGCCCCTAATAAACATGCAAAAAAATATATTTTGAAGAGTAAATCATTTTCCTTAAAAATGATGTCCTCAAATGGGGACAGCAGGACTACACTGTGAAATTTTTTATAAAATCAAGCTATAGAAAGTCAGATTTAAGCAAGTGTTGATTATTTAAGTTTTTGAGACGTTACAGCTGATTTTCTGTAAAACTTCTGAAAGCAACATTTTCCATCCTTTGAATGCACCCATTGATTCTCAGTGTGATAATGTACAGTGAATATAGGATTTCCGAGGGGAAAATAGCACTTTAGCCCCCTCCACTGTCATTGTGTTTTAACACCATGGCATAATTAAGTTTTTACATTGAAACCTGTTTGAGTCAAAAGACTGTAGGTTTGTTGGCATTTCTCTGCTGTGATCAGCACCATGTTGTTTTGTCACATGACTCAGTGTATCGAAAGTTTAACCCTTTAATGACAGCCCAGACTGTCCTGAACTGAGATCAGTTTGTTTAAATTAAACAAATTATGTATAGCGATGACAAAACATAATACATGCATTAGGATGTGGGGTCATACAAGGTTAAACAGTAAAATCTACAGAAGACAATTTACAAATAAAATGTTTTTGTACTCTGTTTTATGAAGGTCTTGTTAAAACTAAGTTGAAACCTATTTGTTTTAGTAATAATCAACCCATGGGACATAACATTTCCAGAAGTTAAAAATAATGTGTTTTCTCGATCATGACTTATTCTTCTTGTGACCTTGACGAAACAAGTTATCTTGAGTTTACTCGAGTCATCTTGAGGAAACGAGGCAGAAAAATAACAGTAATTCACCACCACTTGATCATTTCACTTAACATTAATACTACACTGTGTAATTTCTATTGCCACCTGTGCCACTGAGCGGAATTGCAGAAATAAACATTGTTTTCATACAGGCTTCCGAACAAGCCCCACATCGACTGTTGATAGATAGTCCCGCCCCAAACTCATGCCATTGGTTGAGTCAGTGTTATTGTGTCAGGCTGGACGGGTCGCTCAAAACAAAAATAAATTTGTATAGTACCACAGAGATGCAGTGTTTACAGTTTGAGAAAATGAACCTACAAATGACTTGCTTATATTTGTCTCTGCATATTAAGGTGGATTAGAAGAAGGTATTTTATCAGAAGTTACACACATCATCTTTAAGTTAGAACAAAAATTAGAGCTAACATTGGTCAGGGCTCACTTGACTGTCTACCTGAAGAATATTAATACATACAGTTCAGAAAAGGTTGTTACTTGCTGTATAAGTCAATAAACATATGCAGGTACACACAAACCTTTATGTTTCATGTGAGCATCTCTGGGTTGGGCCAGTGGGGCCCTGCAGGCATGTCTAGTTCTGTTGCTCTATCCTTTTCTATTCAATGCAACTTGTGTATGCGTGCGTGCGTGTGTGCATGGGCACATGCGTATTTCCTTCATAAGGGAACAGTTCATCAAAGGTCCTTCATTCGTGATGCTACACACCCAGCCCCTAATCAAGTTAATCAAGCCTCAGAGAGGGATAAAGGCTGACTGGAGACTGCATTGGGACAGAGAGAGAGATTTACGGGCAGCTGTCCGACACATTTGTGTGTTTGTCGTTTTGTTTAGTTTTTCGTTAAACTATTATTTATATCGTCAAGCAAGTTTTCGCCTCCTCCTTTCCGTGAGTCCCTTTACAATGTTCCTTTTTATTGCTTGATTATGAAAGCGTTGAATGGATTGATTTAGGTTTTCAGCATGTGTGACTGTGGTTTAGAAGCAGAGCGTGAGAAATTAGTGAACCAACCACATCATTGTTATTTTGTAATAATATTTTCTATATTGTGTGATTATGGAGTGCAGTGTATGTGTGAATTGATTGACTCAATGAATCAGCTGTAGCTCTCACAATGTAGGTTGATTTTATTTTTATTAATTTATTTTATTCATAAATGGTAAGTGTAACTTTCCCCTGCATATTTACTTAATAGTCTGTATCTTAAATGCTCTTTTTGCAAGTGTTTGTGGACCAGAGAAAACACTTTGTGTGTGTGTTTAGTGTAGGTACTCGCGTTACAGTTCTACAATATTCATACACTTGCTGAAAAACCAGTGAGATCAGATCAGAAACACCTGATCTCACACACACACACACACACACACACACACACACACACACACACACACACACACACATACCTGAATCTCTATTTGTCTGTTGCTCTTTTACAGGAAAAACTAAAGGCTGAAGCAAAAAAGGCAATTGGTCAGCTGCAGATCCGCACTCTGAGACAGGGGGATCAGGTACATCTGTCCATTTCCTGTAGTTGTGCATATCCATGTTTATTTACACATTAATGTCATAAATGTCTCCCGTCTATCCTTATAGAAGACAAAATCCTCTTGTCAGTCTGTCAATGTTAGAAATGACATGCCTGGTTAAATAAAGACAAAATAAAATAAGTCTATACTTTTGCGTGACATTGTGTGAGTGAGTATTTTCTGATTGGAACAAGATGTCCCAGTTTATGTGCTTGTGCAAATAGGTTTTATTTGTGTGTTGCCTTTTTGTTTGTATTTGTCAGTGCATAAGGGTTTATAATTTTCATCTACATTTTTCTTGAATCAAAAACTGACAATGTGGGTAGTAACATTCAGTTTTAGGCCACATATATAACGTAGAAGAGTGTAAACATTACTGCACCTTTGGACTCATTATGCAGAGCCAAATCATAAAAACAAAAGTGTAGATAAAGAAACTTTACTGAAGTTTTATAGAAAATTATAATGCAAATTTATACAAACAGGTATCAGAATGAAAGGAGATTAAAAAAGGATTTTTTTTTTATTGAAGATATAATGTCAATAAAGTGATTGAAAATGTGTGGGTTTGTCCTGCAGGAGACTGGCCCTGATGCTGATACCTGTGCAGTGTGTATCGAATTGTACAAACCAGGAGATGTGTTGTCGATTCTTACATGCAAGTATGTCTCCTCCCCACATCCTCCTGAGTCATTCATTCAAAAATGTTTTCACTATAAATCAGAAATACCCTCTTTTTCCTATCCTGATTTGGGTGTTTTGTTATGTTTGTGTGTTTATGTCTGTTTGCAGTCATTACTTCCATAATTCTTGCATAGAGCCGTGGCTTCTGGAACACAGAACCTGCCCTATGTGCAAGTGTGATATACTTAAAGCACTTGGAGTTGAGGTGAGTTTTCACATAGTGTGTTTCACCTCCAAAAATATTCAAAAGACCATAATTTGCCCTCATTAAACTGTGGTGTTTGTGTTAAACACTAACGCTAATGTTGCGACTTCCCCTCTCTTATTTTTGTTTTCTTGCGTTAACACAGTAAAACATGATGCTAAAAGCTGTTCTTTTGATCCTTCCCCTAAAAGTTTCTTCCTTTCAAAACTTTAAATAGCACAAATTGGAAGTGTGACAATTAGAAAGTGACAAAAAAATAAATGCATATTTTAGCTTCTAGTTTAACCGTATTAAGCATTGAAGGACTTCCCATGTACTGCATGTTGGGCATTTGTTGTTTTCTTTTTCTTCACTATTTTGTAACTCGTTCCCTTTTTTTACATTTTTTTTTAAAGAAGTTCATACATAGGCACACAAAAGCTGTCTATAGAACTAATTCCAAACATTCAAGCATAAGAGTTTATATCAGAGAAAAACCTAAATTAATAAGTTCAGCCAAACTTTTGAGTGAAGTGTACTGTATATATTGGGGCAAGATATACATTTAACAGAAAACTGACAACATTTACAGACAGAAGAAAATACGTGTATGTTTAGATTTGTTTGTGTTGAGGTGTGAAATTGCATTTTGTTATGTCCATAAGATATGGATGGCCTGTGAAGCAGGATGTGTAATCTTTATTGAGAATCCAGTTGGTTTGGTGGATGAGTTTCTCCATATTGGCTCTAAAATTGTGGTCACACTAGACTTCTCGCTCCATCAAACACATCTGAGCCCAGGAGACCGGAAACGTTCATGTGAAAAAATTATGCATTCTGCCTGACACCAGAGTTCAAGTTTACCTGCAAATTCTTCTGACGAGAAGACGTGAACAATAGAAGATTGAAACGTCACACACTGACCTCTTGGCTCAATACAAAAAATACATATTTCAAAGCGGTTTTGATTGTTGCAGGATTGGTATATTATAACATTTTTAATTTATAATTTGTGATCTATTACTTATTAAAGCTAGAAGCCCTCATGCGTTTCTTCACATCCTGTCCGTTTCACTGTCCAAAGTAATTTTGCATACTCAAAGCCTAGTGTGACCATGGCTTAAAGCTGTGGTAGCATTCGGTCCCACTGTATGGGTGATTGGTTGATTATTTTACTGGCCTTAGTCCTGCTCACCTTGGTGAAAATATCCAGCAGATTGGACAGCACACCCCTGGTAATGTGTTCCACTGACAGGACTGCCCTCTGCAAGTCTCTTTGGTCCAGCTCTCATTTCAGACAGTAATACTGCATGACAGGATGCTCTCAATAGAGCACCTATAAAAAGGTCTGTGCATCTGGGGGTCTTTCTTTCACTTCCACAGGTTGCTGAGGCAATACAAGAAATCTGGAGTATGGCTTCTGTTTGATCAGTCCAGTTTGACCTCTCTACTTACCAGAGCTATATCTCTTAGCCAACGTTTATAGTTTACTGTCACAAATATGGAACTGTGGCCACAGTTGCGAAACAAGGATACTAGAAGAGAGTAGTAACAGGAATCCAGAATCTTATCGTCTCTGGTTAAGCAAGTTAGATTCTGGTGGAAATTTTAAATGGAGTTCGAGAGGAGCTTGTCAAGTTAGTCCTGTCAATCACAATGTAAGCTTATATAACCAGCTGCAAACCTCTGTTAAGTAGTCCAAGGGGGACCATGCTTCAGGCTTGAACCCTCCTTTATGGACAGCAAGCCAAATTTGTTTACCTTTTTAACAATCTGTTTACCATTTCTGCTTCAAGGACTAGGTGGACATGCAAACTTGTGAATTTGGTGTCTGCTTGTGATTGTATGCAAACTATGGTGATGTCAATCATGGTGAATTCCTTGGAGATAAAATTCAAATGATGTGTTATATATTGCATTTCAGATTAGGTTCTTGGTGTTACAATTCCTGCTGTTAACCATAAAACAAATTTTTCAACTGCCCTTCAATTTGCCGGACTCCTGTTCTGTCATGGCGGTGAATAAATTCCACAGGCCCTGATTTTGTGATGATAAATATTGTAGCTTATAATGTTCTGTCACCAGTATCCAAGTACTGGACCAGGATTTTCAATATGCAAGGGTTCTTCTCAGCCTATTCTGAACACCAGAGCATCTCTACTCTATGCCTATAATCTACTCCCTTGGGAGTGCACCTTTGTTCTGGTTGTTCCAAAGAATTTCCCAAGGCAGTTGTGACAAAGATGTCAGAAAATGCAGAAACGTATGCCTGTTTCATGGGATGCTAATAAAAAAAGCAACATGGTGTTCCATTGTTCTGTCCCTTCTCTTTGGTGTTTTGATGTGCTTAGTCTCCTGTTGTGAGCAATATAGACAATAACTGGAGGGTGAGCAGATCCTGTGTAACTTCTTAAATGTTGCAAAGGTTACTTATACTGATTCTGGACATCATGAATTCCACAAATGGAAACCTGGAGAGTTAGTTCAGTTCTGTCTCTGGGCCCTATTTTAAGAGCAATAGCTCAAAGCGAAGTGCAATGCTTTAAGTCATAAGCGTAAAGTCAATGGGCATGGCCATGAAGTTTTGTTTTTTTGTGCAAGCATGTGCTAAATCTAGGCTCCAGTGGGTTTGGTGAAAATACACATGCAAAGGACTAATGGGCTGGGTCTACTGCAATTTAATTCTGAGGTTCTTCTCCGGTTATTGCGGCATCTGTCTCCTATTATATAGTCCATTGTCTGTTAATGGACTATATGCGATGAATTAGAAGAAAACAAATATGAATTTACCTCTTTGTACATTAACTGCATCCTTGTTGAATGTCAGGCATATTTCTATGACAGTGACATGGTCCTTGCATGGAAAATGTATTTCTCGTCAGGATTTGTTGGCCCTGTTAAATTATAGAGAATTAATTATTATTAATAACTTTCATCTACTGACACAAATCATGGCTTGTATTAACAGTGATTTATCAGCACACACTTTTACTGGTCCATTTTGATTTTTGAAAAATGTAATTATTGAAACTTGTAGGGGAATATATGTATGGAATAATAAATTATTTGAGGGGTCGAAGGGATCGTTTAAAAGGAAGTATGTTCAAGCTGTGTCTTGGATAATGTTTTTTAGCACATGATGGTCACTTGGGTGGGGGTTTTGTCATTGAAAGCGGGGAAAATGAATGTTGGGTTTTTCTCTGGACACTCTTCCCTTCCCTTTTGTGACAGTTAAGGCTAGGGAGATACAGGTCAGCTCAGACTTATTGGCGCCAGTCCGAATTCCTCACTGTTTTATAGCTCAGAGGAATTTCCCCAAATTATAGGCCTCTCTGTGTAATTTCCATCATTTCCTTCTGGCAGGCTACTCTGGTCCAACAAACTTAAAAAAAAATAAAAAATATTAAACCAAAAATATTTATAAATGACACTTCAAAAAGTTAAAATATAATCAAAATAAAAAAGTATAAAAAAGAAAATCATACCAAATCCAAACATTTTACCCTCTCCAAATTCCATCGTCTCTTTTGCATGGACTTAAAAATCACTCAATGAAAACAGGTTGAAAAATGCCAATAGAAATTAGATCATAAATATAATTGTAAATATAATAATTTGAAAAACAAATCTTAGTAAACCATGACCCATGGATAGTTATACACAAATCTAATAATTTAGTTTTTTCTAATACATTTTTGAGTTTGGACATAAACTTTATTACCACCTGCTAGTGGAATCCCCAAACTGCAAATGCAGCAAATGAATTTAGACAGACATGGTTGTAAAACGTCTTAGCGCAATGACCTATTTCTTAGGAAAATCGCAAATTGTGCTATGTGCAACTTTATTACCATATAATACACCCATAGTTTGCATGCATACAGCAATAGATGGTACGAAAACTCCCATCCATGCCCACCTGCGCTTTGTGCTGGCACAAAAATTGCGCTTAGAATTAGCAGTCTCACGAAAATTGGATAAGACATCACTACACGCATGATCTTTGCGTGTAGTGCTGTGCTATGCACGCTAACAAAGATTGAGCCCTTTATCTTTGGCACTATGTATTTTTAACCCTTGATAGATGTATTGAACATTTATTTTTATGTAGATGGATGTTGAGGAGCAGCCACAGATTACAGTGCATGTTTTCAGATTTTTTTTTATACCTCTTAGGACATCCACAGTGAGACAGCGACTCACACACATAGTGAGACGACATCCTCTGGCTATGCATCCATGCATGGACACGAGCAGCTCGGTCTTGCTGAAGATGCACAAAATGGTTTGAAAAACACACACACTAACATTTCTCCCAACTGTTAGAAACTTGCTATTCTAGAGTAAATTCTAGAGACTGTTGTGTGTGAAAATCCCAGCAGATCAGCAGTTTTGGAAATACTCAAACCAGCCCGTCTGGCACCAACAATGATGCCATGGTCCAAATCACTGAGATCACATTTGTTCCCCATTCTGATGGTTGATGTGAACATGAACTGAAGCTCCTGACCCGTATCTATGATTTTATGCACTGCACTGCAGCCACAAGATTGGCTGATTACATAATCGTATGGATGATTGTTGGTCCCAGACGGGCTGGTTTATCCAATTAACCTTATCTATGTCCAATTTTACAACTTAATTCCCACGACGAATGTAAAATGAAAGTAAAAAGATTTAAACAACATAAAGACGGCTCAAAGAATACACAAGTTTTAACAGAAGAATTAATGTGAGCACTTTTATAAAATTAGAAACATCACATTTCTGCCTTTTTAAACACTCCAAAAATGCCCCCCCCATTCACTTCCATTGTAAGTGCCTCACTGTAACCTCACTGCTTTTTTAAAGAAAAGGTGGGATGAGTCAATTTTTTTATGGTAATCAATATTATGCCACAAATGCTGTTTAATCAGCATTACTTGTATTGGACTCTGAATATTCCTTCAAAATACAGAAGTATGCAACTCAAGCACAATGTACTATAATTATAGTTTATAATTTGAGTGGTTTGTTGTTATTGGTTTGCAGGTCTGCGAGACGAGCAGCTGGAGGTACCACCTCAATATGATAATCTTGCCTTCGAGAGCGACATTCACAGCCAGAGTGAAGTCAGGACCTAAGCAGCACAGACAGACACTAACACACTGCACTCATGCATATGAGTGGTTTTGATGACTTTTAGTCCTTGAGCACTTTTCTGATTAGATTCTTACTACGTGCCTTTAAATTCTCTCTCTATTTCTCTCTCTCTCCGTCTGTCTATCTGTCTCTGTGTGTCTGTCTGTTGTCCCTGTGGGTGATGTCAGTGATTTCTGGGCCGATCATGGATTAATTCTCTGTGGTTAATTCAGGGTTAATTATTGTTATTGCTGATTCAGGGTTTAATTCCCACTTTAGATGTGTCAGGGTTTGACACTCACAGCCTTCACAAAAATCATGATGAAGTCAGATCAGCTGTAAAGATGCACAGAGAGGGACAGAGTGCTCCAATTGCTGTTCATCAGTGGACATGACACATGTACTTTTTCCCCTGCTATTCATGGTTTATTAGACAATATATTTTTCCAGTTTTGGTGAAAATTTGATGACATTTCAAGAAAGATTGTGCCTTACACATACCTATTTATGTTTAATACTCTTTTCGTTGACTTAAAAGGGCTGGATTTAAAATGTATTTAAGTTTTCCTGATTTAAATATTTAAATAAGGAATGGAAATATTCTTTATTCTTTGAATGAATAGTACTGACATTAAGCTTGATATTGTAAATAAAATCATTTATGAAATTCCTGTATCCATCTTGTTTGACTTGCATATGTGTGAGTGTGAAAACTGTCAGGAGGTTAGGTAACAGAGCTTTGTGTCATCAACATTATATGGACCTGTGCATCTTGATTTGAAGGGGTGTGCATGTGAATAGTTAGGCAAATTTGAAACTTGTCAGTTATCTTGAAATGAAGACTTTAGAAATCCAAACAAATTTGATCTCAACCCTTTTTTTAATAACACATGAATAGTTTTTCTACTTGACTGTGTGTGATTTATGTTGTAGAATAAAACATTTTATGCAGCTTTTCTGATAACATTAGGCATTTCATCAATATCATGTGGTCAGTGGCGAATGATCAGTCTCCGGTCACTGCCATCTCACTTGACACCGAAAAGGCGTTTTATATGGTAGAATTGACAGGCCCTTCAGGAAGGGTCAAAGGGTACAGATGACCCAAGGCCCAGGGGGGCCCAAGGTCTATGGTTGACCCTTAATGGGATCAAGTACAACAATTTACCTACTGACTTATATCACAGAAAATGGAGTGTATATGTTTTTACATGAAAAATACATTAATTGTTATCATTAAAACACATTTCAACTTGGTCTTTTACATAACCCAAATTTGGCTATGTAAAAGTCCCACGAAGCACCATCAATGTTGATGGCTACCCAGTCTGTAAAGTTTGCTGCAAAAATAATCGGCTCGGGCAGGAAACACTTCAAACCTTAAGCACCATCTCCGTGAGCACCTTCCCACGTAATTTGCGTAGATGAATGTATGTGGAAATACAGTACACGGGATAATACATTATAATTAGTAATTATAGTATTTAGTAATTAGTATTATAAAAAGAAAATTAGTTTTTTTGGATCCAATTTGGCAATGAGCACGTACAAGCACTCCTGATTTGGGTATTTGGAAAATGTCGTCCCCTTATCTATAAATCCTGATGTCGGCCCTGAGAATGGAATTATCTTTTTAAGATTTTGGAAATGTATGGGTTCGGGAGAACATTTATTCATTGGATTAAGTTACTACGCATGGATACCCATGGTCTCGAAAATACTAATTCGCGTCTGGATTTTTGGACTACAACCTGAATAGGTCTACAAGATAATTTAATAATAAGATACGATTTTAAAAATACGTTTACACAATTTAGGATCTGACTTGGTTGGGCGTTCCAGTTTCTCCCATTCATTTAAATAGAAGTGGCCCTTCTCTGCTAAATAATCTCTGGCTACACACACGCACACACACCCCTCTATTTATTGTTTGAAAATGTTAATTCTCTTTTCTTAGACTTAATGAGACTGGTTTAAAAATGTCTTGAAGTTCTCCTGATTTAAATATTTAAAAAGGAATGGAGATATAGGCTACTTTATTCTTTGAATGAATAGTAGGCTATTGACGAAATAGTCACGCAGTGACGTAAGAGTTATGGGAGGTGTAGTTTGTCTTTTTTGACGTTTTGGCTCTTCTCTGCTCACAGAGCAGATGTGGAAGACTACAATCCCAGTGGCGCCGCTGTTGCTGCCTTTAGCTCGGTTTCTGTCGATGTGGGAAAAGCTCCGCAAGAGCAAACTCAACATGATGCGCTTGAGATGAGCGGAGTGTCATGACAGTGGACGTGTAGCCCAGAAAAACAGACTCTAATATGTGGCTTAAACCCGAAGAGGTGCTTCTTAAAAATGCGCTTAAATTATGGGTGACGGAAAAATCCAACGATTACTTCGTGCTGCAGCGCAGACGCGGATACGGAGAGGACAGCGGAGGATTGACAGGTAGCGGGAGCGCGCGGAGATCCGCGTGCAAGCAATTAACGTGACAGGCTCTGCTTCTACAATTAACGTGCCATATGTGACACTATATTCAAATGTTACCTTCTCTCTCAGTGTAACACTCGAAAACACACAATTGATTTCCTAATCTCTTGCGTTTCACTTTGCACCTGAAGTTGTTTTGCAACAGGTCAGGTTAATTCTACCTCGAAGATGTGTTGTTTTTTCGATGTAATTGGACTGACGATGTGCTTATTTGAGCGCTGACGTCACCACTGCGGTAACTTGGCCGTCTGCGCAATATTCCACTATGGCATGTACATATAACATTCCTCCAATATTATAGTTTCAGAAGCTGAAGTCTGAACCTCGTGTTTAATGCAAAACCTGGCTAACCTGGAGTTCTGCTCCTCTGACAGGAGTGATCGCGTCACGGTGTGACGTCACGTTGTATATATGTTTTCAGGTGGACTCCGCGTGTTTAACTGGCAGATGCTTCCTCACCAATGCCACTGGAAAATAGGTCTTTATTGATTGGTGCTCTAAGTAGAGAATATTTTATCAGCAAAGAGTCTGGTGACATTTAAAGCCAGTTTCACTCTTATTTCACTTCTAATATGTAAGGTCAAGCTCATACCCTGAGTTCTGTATACTGTAACAGTATCTGTATGTTTGTTGTTATTTTTATTCATTTCACAATTTGAGACAAGAGCAGAAGAGCTCAAGGATCCTGCTTTTTGCAAGGCAAGACTACACCTGTGCGACTGGAATTGGAGATGTGTTTGGTGAAGTCAGATCCTGCAGTTCTGAAAGATGATTTCACTTGTAGATCATTAGATGATCTGATGCTTGCAGTGCTTGCAGTAGTAGGTGTTTAGTCACCAGTGACAGCTGAAATAACTGTTTTGTGTCACATTGTCATGTAGATAGATGTAGATGGCTAGCTCAGAGGAATATGTGGCTCAAAGTGATGCTTGTTAGTGAGCTAATTGTGGGGTTTGCTCTGGCTAGTGGCTCAATATATTGTTCTTTAGAGTTCATTACCATGGCAACCTGTGCTTTAAGGCCAAGGGCCATATTATTTAGTGTATTTCATGTATTTGAGCAGTGCGGCTTGAAACTCTGAGGAAGGGCAGATTTCCAATAACAAGCACTGTGAAAAATGAGATTGTTCTCTCTGCTAACATTCATACATCCCTTAGAGACATTACAAAGTGTAGATAAAGGGCCAGATCAAACCAGGATTTGAAAGGTTTCTGCATAATTTTTTGCTGACTGTAAATGTATAAAACTATTTATTCTAGTAATATTTTGTTTAATCTCAAAAGAGTTCTGCTCATCTCATATTCAGTTGTATTGGAATAATTATACCATAAATTGTATTTTTAAATAATTATACTCTGGATAGACCTAGACTTAATACTACACTGAATCAAGTAACGGAGAGACTATTTGCACTAGGTTTAAAAAGCACCTGCCACAAAGTGCTATTTGTAGTCTGGTGGATGCAAATAAGAAATTAAAGGGAATCTGCACACTGTAGTGTCATGGAGTGTTACAACAGTGTAGATGTGTTTCTTTCGTTTGGAGGACCGGTTTTCAAATCCACCTTTTGTACCACTTTTTCCCATCCTGTTATCTGTCTCCACTATTAATATTTTATTTTAATTCTACTTATAATAATAATAGATAAAAATGAATATAAAGCTTGTTTTTCTTGCAGTGATTTGGTCATGATGAAGGTTGGGGAGCTGAGAGGAAGGTTTGATCCTGGTCAATTTAAATTTGGTTTTACATTTACATTTACATTTACATTTATGCATTTGGCAGACGCTTTTATCCAAAGCGACTTACAGAGACCTTATTACAGGGACAATCCCCCTGGAGCAACCTGGAGTTATGTGCCTTGCTCAAGGACACAATGGTGGTGGCTGTGGGGCTCGAACCAGCAACCTTCTGATTGATTTATCAGTATTATTAAACAATATTACTGTTTTACTATAGTAATATTGTTGTAACCATGTTTTTTTTGGCAGAAGCCATAAATTTAATGCAATTAACCATGGTGTTACTACAGTAATATGGTGTTTATATAGTATGTTTAATTTTCTGGTTACTATAATTTTACTACAAAGTACCATGGTGCATATATATGGTCAATGTAGTAAAATAACTGTTAGTTTTTGTAATGGAAGGTTAGGTTTAGGGGTAGGTGTAGGGTGTCTGTGGGACTCTAAACACATTAATCATGCTGGAGAGATGCCCAAGTACTATATGTTAGTATTTCATTATGTGTGAAAATATTATCTGCCACTATTTTCACCAGGGTGCATATAGCATCTAACATTATTTGCACTTATTGTAAATAGCATCTATTGATGTTTGGCTGATTAGATAATCGCATGGATGATTGTTGGTGCCAGACAGGATGGTTTGAGTATTTCTGTAACTGCTGATCTCCTGGGATTTTTACTCAAAACAACAGTCTCTAGAATTTACTCAGAATGGTGTTAAAAACAAACAAAAATGTCACATCAATCTGCACTCCATATCCCATAATGACAAAGCAAAAAACAGATTTTTGATTACTTTGCAAATTTAAAAAAAAGAAAGAAGTAGGGGCCTGGGTAGCTCAGCGAGTAAAGATGCTGACTACCACCCCCCCCCAGCATGCGCTATGTCTCCATGGTAACACGCTCAACAAGCCACGTGATAAGGTGCACTGCTTGACAGTCTCAGATGTGGAGGCAACTGAGATTCGTCCTCTGCCACCCTGATTGAGGTCACTACGCCACCATGAGGACTTAGAGTGCATTGGGAATTGGGGAGAAAAGGGGAGAAAAAAAAACTGAAATATCACATTGACATAAGTATTCAGACCTTTTGCTCTGACACTTGAAATTTAGCTCAGGTGCATCCAATTTCTCTGGGTCATATTTGAGATGTTTCTACACTTTGATTGGAGTGCACCTTTGATTGATTGATTGATTGGACATTCAATTGATTGGACATAATTTGGAAAGGCACACACCTGTCTATATAACGTCTTACAGCTGAAAATGCATATCAGAGCAAAAACCAAGCAATGAGATCAAAGGAACTGGATTGTATTGTTCCACAGATCTGGGGAAGGCTACACATTTGTTTTGACTAAATTGAAGGTTCCCAAGAGCATAGTGGCCTCCATCATCTGTAAATGGAAGAACTTTGGAACCACCAGGGCTCTTCCTAGAGCTGACTGCCCGGCCAAACTGAGCGATCGGGGGAGAAGGGCCTTAGTCAGGGAGATGACCAAGAACCTGATGGTCACTCTGACAGAGCTCCAGCGTTTTTGTGGAGAGAGGAGAACCTTCCATAAGAAAAACCATCTCTGCAGCACTCCACCAATCAGCCCTGTATGGTAGAGTGGCCAGATGGAAACCACTCCTAAAAGGCACCTGAAGGACTTTCGGACCATGAAAAACTAAATTCTATGGTCTGATGAAACAAAGATTGAACTCTTTGGCCTGAATGGCAAGCGTCATGTCTGGAGGAAACCAGGCACCGCTCATCACCTGGCCAATACCATCCCTACAGTGAAGCATGGTGGTGGCAGCATCAGGCTGTGCGGCTGTTTTTCAGCAGCAGGAACTGGGAGACTAGTCAGGATCAAGGGAAAGATGAATGCAGCAATGCACAGAGACATCCTTGATGAAAACTTGCTCCAGAGCGCTCTGGACCTCAGACTGGGGTGAAGGTTCATCTTCCAACAGGACAACAACCGTAAGCACACAGACAAGATAACAAAGGAGTGGCTACGGGACAACTCTGTGAATGTCCTTGAGTGGCCCAGCCAGAACCCAGACTTGAACCTGATTGAACATCTCTGGAGAGATCTGAAAATGGCTGTGGACCGACGCTCCCCATCCAACCTGATGGAGCTTGAGAGGTCCTGCAAAGAAGAATTGGAGAAACTGCCCAAAAATAGGTGTGCCAAGCTTGTAGCATCATACTCAAAAAGACTTGAGGCTGGAATTGGTGCCAAAGGTGCTTCAACAAAGTATTGAGCAAAGGCTGTGAATACTTATGTACATGTGATTTTATTTTATTTTTATTTTTAATACATTTGAAAAGATTTCAAACAAACTTCCGTGTTGTCATTATGGGGAATTGTTTGTATAATTTTGAGGGAAATAATGAATTTAATCAATTTTGGAATAAAGCTGTAACATAATGTGAATACTTTCCGGATGCACTGTTATGTATGATACACACACACACACACACACACACACACACACACACACACACACACACACACACACACACACACACACACACACACACACACACATACATATATATACAGCAGGATGCTGCAGTTATAATTGGCAATATTTGTCACTTTGAGAGAACCTGTATCAGTTGATAACCACAACTGCTTGGTTAATAAAAAGAAGGGTGCAGCTCCCCCTTGTGTCAGTTCCAAAATCCTGCCAATAAATAATGGATAGTCCTGCAGAGCCAGACTTTTGACAATTGGCATATAGTCTAATCCACTTGGTTGAGTCTGGAACCTCCCACAGCAAGGGGCCTTCTGAAACAACTTTGCAAACTTTGACAAATCAAGAAATTTGTTCCACCTCAGAGGTGCTCATTTTAGCAGGCTTGTAACTTGTAAACACAACTTTTTGTTTCAGATGAACGGATTAAAAATATAGCATAATCAGACATTGTATATAAGTTCAGGTTTTCAAATAGTGACCGTTTAATACATTTAGAGATTTATTTTCTTAATTGTATTACTTTTTTGCCCTCTCCCCAGGCCTGCTGGTTGGAACTTTGGACACAGTTCTTGACTCCACTGCTAAAGTGGCCCCATTTCGCATTTTACACCAAACGCCTGACTCTCAGCTGTACTGGAGCGTTGCCTGCGGTGAGAGAGAAATGCTACACAGTGTGTGTGTGTGTGTGTGTTTGTGTGTGTGTTTGTGTTTGTGTGTGAGTGAGGGGCTTGGCTCAGAAACACTTCATGGAGATCCTGAAAAAACATGTATGTGTCACCAGGAGCATCTTTAGAGGAGATCTTGCAGCACTGGGACTGGCTGCAGCAGAACATCATCAGAACTCTCTCTGTGATTGACTCTGGGGAAGACATCACCAGCTTTGTCCAGGGAAAGATACGGGTGAGAGAAAATGCACACACTCACGCTCCAGTTCCTGTATATTTGGAATAGGAAAGTTAAAAGTGCTGGCTGAAAAAGAAACAATAGCAGTCTACAGTATCGGTAGTAAAGAGCACTGAATACATTTTGTACCCAAGTGTCTGAATGACAATCGATTGCTATTGAATGCTTGCATGTGTATGCGCACATGCTCTGTGAGGAGCGCTCATGCCTCACTTCAATGCAGCTACAAATGACCAAATGCACTATTTCAGCTAAATGCACTTGCTTTATACATGAAGTCACACATGCTGCTGCTGTGTATTCTTTTGTTTATGTTAATCAAACAGTAACATTGACAGAAAAAGAAAACCACTCTCAACTGGATGGATAATGGACTCCATATATTTGATTTGATTTCCTGTACTTATGTATTTTCTTATTTCTGCATGTTGACATTAATGCTTGATACTAAGTTTACTTAATGAAATATTCCAGGTTCAATACAGGTTAAGCTGAATCCACAGCATTTACTGCAAAATGTTGATTACCACAAAAATTTATTTTAACTTGTCCCTTTTCTTTTAAAAAAGCAAAACTTGAGGTTACAATAAGGAATTGGGCCAATCTGTAAAAGTTAAACTACTCACCGTTTAATAAATACGTAAACAATATGTGTGTTTACGTGATTTTATTGTGATAAAATTGTGTAGTAACCTTTTCTGTGTGAAGTTATATCTAATTTTACAATTTCGTTGCCATGATGACAAAATGCTGTAAACCCCAAAAACGAAATAATAATTTTACTTCTTAACAAAAGAATTAAAGTAGTCATGACATTTTTTATTTTTATATGTTCCTTTAGGTTTACTTATGATATTAACGAAGTTTTTTTTGCACAAAAAAACTGTTATATATTTGTAAAGCATGATAATCATTCTGACCCTCTGCCAGAAACACTTTTTTTTGGTGCTGCTCCTTTAAGGCTTGACCGTAAACGCCCACTGTTATGATTGGCTCTCTGCATTTGACTGTCCTGCTCTTGCCTTGCCATCTCTACTGGGTGGGGCAACTGCGGTATTAAGGTCAAGTAGATGGTCAGATGGAAATATCTACCAAAGTTACATCACAATGTGGAGTAAGTAGAGAACGAGTCATTTTGGCAGCTTGGTTTCAACAAATGCTTTGAAATATGCTCATTCACTTCCATTGTAAGTGCCTCACTGAAATCTAGATTTTATTTTGTTTTTTAAAGAAAAGGAGGGAGGAGTTGAAATCATTTTTTGTGGTAATCGATATTGTCACAAATGCTGTCGATTTGAGCTTGACTTGTATTGAACCCGTAATATTCCTTTTAATTTAACTGGAAAATCCCTTTAATTAAAATGTTACTGGTTGTTTATTGCCTTGAGTAATTACATAATTTAAAAAAAAAAGTTTTTAAGTTAAATCTTGAAGGCTACATGCCATTTTACTAATACAATGTATTTATCTTCTTAATTATTTTACTTTTTATATTAATGGTGTTCAGTTGCATATTGGGTTTTGCTGTGGTGTCGAATCTGGTATCAAGGATTGTGAAATGCCGCTGTGTAGTTATTGACAACTTAAGTTTTGGTATCATAACAACACTTCTTTTTAATCTTTTAATTTTTCTGTTAAATTTTAGATTTAAAGTCCCTGCAGCTGTTCTTGTGCTGTTAATTCCAGTAGTGTTTGTTGTGTAGGGTCTGATTGCAGAGGAGGGCACATCCACTGGTGATGATGAGGAGGATCCAAAGCGCTTCAGGGAAACAGTGCTTTGCTTTGAACGTCTGTTCCGATTGCCTCAGAGAGAGAAACTTGTGACGTATTTCTCCTGTAGCTACTGGAGAGGCCGAGTTCCAAACCAGGGCTGGATCTACCTCAGCACCAACTTCCTGTGTTTCTATTCTTATATGCTGGGAAATGAAGGTTAGTAACACACTCATTAACATAAACACACTGCCTCAGGCTCCATTTTGGTAACATATTTTATATATGCTATGGTGATTTGCTTTGGGGTTTTTTTAAGCAGGCCAGTTACATGCACCAAAAAGTGTCATTGTTGTAATGTGATTACTTACTGTTCCTCTAATGCAGGGCCTGAATTTCGTTTTTTAAACTGGGGGGGAATTCCCCCCTTACATGGGTCACATGGGGGGGGGATCTAAAGATTATGGGGGGTAACCTTTGATGCATTGCTAATTTCATCATCTTCATTTATTAATATATACAGATTTGTATGCATGAATTGTGCATTTCCAGTTCTCAAAACAGTTAATAACAACAACAACAAAAAAACTTTATACAAAATACACCATGCTCTTCTTCAAATTGACATTAAGACCTCAGTTTAAACTAGGCCTAGGCTATATATTAATGTCTCTCTATTTCAGTGTCGTTCATGTGTTTCAGTTCAGTTCAATTCTTTGCTTTTTTTTTTTTTTAAACTTCATACAAAATACGCCATGCTCTCCTTCAAATTGATATTAAGAACTCCTTTCCACAAGCGCGTGCTCTCCCGTGGCATCTGTCGTTGCTATGCAACCATGAACTGCGCTCTCCGTGATGACAAGGAAGTATCAGCAAAAGATTAATTGATTTCTAGCCCTTGCTTTACTACTAGATATATTTATGGAGATGAATAATAAGGCACCCCGTACAGCTATCATGATCAGCTGTTCGGCCGAGAATTCAATGTTGTTACGCTGTAAGCTGATCAGTTGGTTCGTTGCTGCCGCGCTCTATCACTCGCACACCATAAAAAGCAAAATGGTTTTTAATGTTTCAATTGCGTGATTAAAATGACATTATTTGGAAGCGGATAATTTCTTCACAAACAGCTCATTATGACTCAAAATGTTAGAATGCTGCACCTACACTCTATAGTGTGGATAAGATCAGCGCAACGCAGACCACTGCATTGACAGCGTGAAACATGATCTGTCTGTAACAGCCAGGGCTCAGCGGAAGAGAATGTCGGTCCAGCGCTGATTGAGGTATTAAATTCGAAAATAAAATACAGTTTGACATCTTTTTTCTCGCATCTGTGAATTTATTTTTTAATCATTTGCTCTGAGATGAAGCAAATATATTTGTGCGGGAATTTCTCGCACTACAAAAGCTAACCTTGCGGGAATGGCTTAAATTATGCGCAATTCCCGCATTCCCGCACCGAAATTCAAGCCCTGCTCTAATGGCTCAAATGTAGACTTTTGAAGGACTCTGTAACACAGTTCAGTGGAAAGGAGGAGGCGAGAACTGGCTTGATAATATAAATAATATTTTAATAGTAAACTGAAACAAAAGACACATACACACAGGTGTCAGGCAGCTGATAGTAACTCTCTCTCTGTCGCACTGCTGTCTCCGGTCACCTTTATCCCTGTCGGGCATCATCACCCTAGTTAGGGTCCGGGTGTGCTGAATCGGCAGCAGGAGAGAGATAGGAGAAAAAGTGAAAATAAATTCCGATATGCCATAGCGTGGTCCTCGGCCACTCCTCCACCCTCTGGCGGACGACAGCCGCGCCTCCCCGGGCGGATCGTAGGCAGTCCTCCAGCTCCTGGCGGACGTAACGACCCGCCACGTTCCGGTGGATGGAAGGGGTCTCCCCCGCCCCTGGCAGCAGTCCTCCCGCTCCAGGCGGTCGGCCAGGAGCCCCTCCTCCCCACGCGGTCGGCAGCCATTCCTCCGCTCTCAGGTGGCCATGCTCCCCTGTCCCCCGGCGGATGGCCGCGGCTGCTCTCTCTGTTGCACTGCTATCTCCGATCACCTTAATCCCTCTCTAGCTTCATCAGCCTATTTAGGGGCCGGGTATGTGGAATCACATCTCGGCCGCACCCTGCACCCTTCCACAGATACAGTAGCCAGAGGGCATTTGATAGGGCATGTCAAATCTTCTTCAAAACAAAGCAAACAAGTGTGCGATGGCAAGTAAAACTGTGGTAGAATTTACAAAATTTTATTTTTTAAATAATAAAAAAATTATGCATTACAGTAATTTCCTTGGATTCCTCAGGAAACAATTGCAATCTCACACATTGGTCATTGTTTGTATATTTTTATATTGTATGCTTAGTGAAACTGGTGTTTCCCTGGGATGAAGTCAGCCGCCTGGAGCATACATCAAACGTGTTGTTGGCGGAGAGCATCCGTGTGCGTGTACGAGGAGAAGATCATTTCTTCTCGATGTTCCTGAGGCTCCAGCAGACATACCTGATCATGCAGCATCTTGCCGACTACGCCATCATGCGCTTCTTTGAGAAAGAAACCTTTAATACTGAACATCCACTAGCCAACCCCCTTCACATCACACAAAGGTGTAGTTGTTTTATTCCTTTGAACATAAAAACTGAAGAATGTAACTTTGTCTGTGTTAAAATACCTTCTATTCCATGTTAATATGCAGAGACAATTATAAGTAAGCCATTCATAGGTAAATTTTATCGGAAACTGTAAGCACTGTCTTTCTGTTGCGCTTTGAAAATTCCCCTGTTTGTTTTGAGCAACCCGCTTAGACCGCCCCAAAGCAGTTGCTCAACCAATGCTGTGATTTGGGGATGGGACATTGTTTGACCAATGGTAGACAGGGTGTATTCAGTTTTGAAAACATAGTATATTTTTGCAATTACAATTGGTGGTGCTGACATTACTTCAGCTTTAATATATTCTTTTTTAATGGTTTAATTCAACAGAACTGTGTACTGTAAGCCAAATGCATCATACCAGATTGTTTGACATTACAATAGACTTGAGGTGTGAATCCTCACTGGCCTTACGATTCAATTTGATTACGATTCAAAGACTAACGATTAGATTATAAAACTGTTCTCGATAAATCACGATGCATCTTTTCCTTCAATTTCTTTATTTTTTCAGTTTCTTCAAAATTATTTTTATACTCCCATTCATCTTTTTATTTAACAGCTGTTTTAGATAATCAGAATGAGTCACATTACATAAACTGGCCTTTTACAATCAGTATGAGCTGTGAACAAAACATGGAACATCCACAAGATGAATTAAAGTTCGGTTCTGTAGTTTAAAACAGTATCTCAGTTTTTCAGTTTCTTTGTTTAGAACCTTATAAAGAATCTCTTTAAAGCACAAAAAAACATATTGGTTCTCCATCAAAACACACTGATTACTATTAATGCAACTGATTATATTATTATTATTATTGTTTTGTTTAAGCATTGTAAATCATTTAATAGTATTGAATTATTATTTAAAATGAATCTATGCCATGCTATTCATTTCAACAACTGGAAGTTGCTGGTCCAGGATGAGAGATATATCTGCTTCTATGAGAGTGCAGCTGTCAGCTTCTCCTCTCCTCACCCACACAGGTGATAATAAAGCTGTTTAAATAGTGCAGATGTTGCTTCAGAAATGTATCAAGCATCTTATATGCACTGTTCTATCTGTTTGCTCTGCGAGTAGAAGATCACATGACCCTGTTGCAAAAGCTACGATGGATTCAAACCTTTATCTTCAGGTGTGCGCACTGTCCTGACAAGCGAGTGACCAGAAATAAAGCAAAGGCCAATGAAATGGAGAGCGCTCAAGTGTAGAGAAAAGCATCGGGTGGAAAAAATAAAATAAAATAAAATAATTACATGAAAACATTACTAACATCTCCCGAACCGCTACCTCATCATTACTTTCTTCTGTGTTTTCCCCTGTTGTGTGAAAAAAGCTCTTCTTTCATGTTGTTTGTTGGCTTTTTATCACGAATAAACTCTCCTGTTGCTATCTGCGTGGGTTTGTGAAATCATTTTGGGAGAATCATGTGTTTTACAGCTTGTTTGCCAACAGTCGTGTTTGTGCACTTGACTTTAGTGTATGCACTAAATTCATGTCTTTGTTTCTACATCTGTCTTTGGCGCGCACCACTGCTCTGCCTTGATTTAAACTGAATATGCATCGCTGAAACAATTTTTTTCCCGACCTCTACAATAGACAGCAATACATTTACATTTATGATGAATTTATGTAAACAATAATGCTGTGCTGTTGATCTATCTCTTTGTTCTCTAATGCATTGCACTTTGCTGGATAATTTTACTGTAATCTGTGCAGGGCTCTGGAAATACATGCACGGAATCAGTCATTCCGAGCATTTTTCCGCTTGCCGCAGGAAGAGAATCTTTGTGAAGTATACGAGAGCATCCTCTGGCTTCCATTCAGTCACATGAACACGCTTGGAAAAATCTGTGTCTCTGAGAACTATCTGTGCTTTGCAAGCCAGGATGGGTCTCAATGCCATCTCATTCTACCTTTATGGGAGGTGTGTATTTAGAATCATACTGCTCTTTTTATCTTTTCTGATTTGTCCTAGATCTTTATTCCAGTATAAGGAATGCAGGAGAAATCTGTGATTTCAGAAGATTTATTTTATGTTGATCATCACAGGTAAAATCAGGAGATGCTCAACTGTTAAAATGAAAGAATCAATTATTTCCATGAAAAGAGTGTGAATATGAGATTGTTAATGTAAAAATGTTTGTCTTGAGACCTGGTTTGAATGTAGCTGAAGAGGTGTTCTGATAATCATATTTGAATCGTTCTACATAACTATTGAATAAGTGTGTGTATATGTGTGCTGCGTCAATACATATCTTTTTCCATTGTGTTCTTTCAGGTGTTTAGTGTGGAGCTGCCAGACCACAGCACTCATGCCCTAACTGTGTGTATTCGTGGCAAGAGAGCTTTGCGTCTTTCAGAGGTTCGAGATTTAGAGCGACTTGCTGCCACCATCCGCAGGAAGTGTGGGACAGCTGGAAGCCCTCAGCATTACTTCAGTAATCAGGTATTTTCTCTGCACTCTGACCACTAAAATAAAGACATTTCTATATGTTTATATATTTTACTGTCATCTCAATGTTTACTATTTGGAAGTAAAGTAGTATATTGGAAGACTGGTAAAGCTAAAGGACTTTAGTAACAGAGAAACTGAAACACTCTGGCACTATGGCCCTTATTCATGAAACGCGAACAACACAACTTTCTTCATAAATAATTTATAAAACCATAATTACACAAACTTCTTGTTGCAATTTAATATTATGAGTAGAGTATTGAATGCAGCAATAGATGAGAGAACAATTTTATCACCAGTTTACACAGAAATTATGTTGCAAAACCTCTTAAAAAATGACAAACTCAATAGAAAATATTTAAACTAATTAAAAATATTTAGAATTGCACACATTAATTTTTTGAGAGCAGTCAATAGGTCAGAAGAGACTGATTGGACTTTTGGTTGTGTATGTTTATGTCTCTCTCTCTGAGGATGAGGAAGGTGTGATGGTGGGACAGAGTCAGGCTGTGAGCACTGAAGCTCTCATGAACGTCTTTCATCCACACGATGCAGAAAACCTTGACCCCAAAATGGTGCGCTCTGATTTTAACACTAGCTCAAATTCAGTCTGAAAAGAAGATTGATACATTGTTTTCCTGTAGCACAACTGGTAAAGCTTGGCTCTACCAATGCTAGGGTCATGGGTTCGAACACATTAACTAATAAAATGAATAGCTTGAATGCACTGTATGCCACTTTGGATAAAAGTGTCTTAAAAATACATAAATGCAAATGCAATTAATAATTCAGGATGTGATATGTGTTTATATGTAGTTACTAAGGATCCCACTGTTGACATGATAACATTGTGATTTACAGCTGAAGGAACGAATGAAAGAGCAGTCGTGGCAGATCCACTTTGCTGAATATGGCCGTGGAACTGGAATGTTTTGCACCAAAAAAACACGTGATCTCATCGTACGAGGTGTTCCTGAGACTCTCAGAGGAGAATTGTGGTTGCTTTTCTCAGGTGTGTTTGTGTGATTTTGGATGTGTGTGTGTGTGTGTGTGTGTCTTGCAGTTTGTAATTGTGTTGGTTTGTGCTACAACAGGTGCTGTACATGACATGACCTCTCACCCCGGGTATTACGGCCGGCTGCTGGAGGAGTGTATGGGCAGCAGCTCCCTCGCGTGTGATGAGATTGAAAGAGATCTGCATCGCTCCCTCCCAGAACATCCAGCATTTCAAAGCGACACAGGAATCTCTGCCCTCCGCAGAGTCCTGACCGCGTACGCTCACCGCAACCCCAAAATTGGTTACTGCCAGGTAAAAACACACACAGACTCTCATTTGCACTCTCATAGTCCCACGGACCATTTGCTGACCAGCTGGGGGCAGCTCTTATTTGTAGGGTAAAAGCCATACAAACAGACAAGTGTAACAGTACACAAAGATCATTTACATTTTTTTGTTAATCAGGGTTCCCGTGGATCCTTAAAATGTCTTAAATTCAGTTTTCCAAAATTTAAGATCATAAAAAGTCTTAAATATCTTAAATGATACAAAAAAGTACCTTAAATATGGGATGGAAAACAGGAATCGTGATATTACCTAATGTGATTATTAAACTTCAAAAGTATATGATTTAATTAAATAAATGCATGTGCTGCAGCTGTTAAAGTGAAAGCACAGCACTGTCATATTTTCTCCAAGCATTTAGGGGCCTGTGAGTGTTTTCAGCTGTTGCTGAGCAGTTCGCAATCATTAAGAATATCTGTAATTTATGACAAACTATCACTAAAGATCAACTGTTGATGATGATAATATAGTGTTGATGAAATATGACAGTGTTTACTTTTAATTGTTTATATTGTAATACGTTTTAAAAGTCATGTTCCATCCATTCCCACCTTCAACTCGGAAATGTTATCTCACCCCGCAAGAAATATTAATTCCATGGGAATTAGGCCTGTCATGATAATGAAATAATTGTCCAGGGGTGGACTGGCCATCAGGAGAAACAAGGGTCCGGCCGCGAAACGGGGCTGAATGGGCCGCAATAAGCTGAAATGGGCCACCGCGTTATGCAGAACGGGCGACAAAATGCCGCAGTGATATGCTGAATTGGGCAGCAATATGCAGAAAAGGACAGCGACATCCCATATATATGAAGAGGCCCCCTCTCTCAGTTTGCTTAATATATGTTTTAGTTACATTGTGCTTACATGAGGTCAAACGTCTGGCGAGTCAAAACAAAAATGTACTAGCCAATGACGATTTTTTTCTCCAACATGATCGTAGAGGGTTGTTAACTAACATTAAATGTATCCACTGGATATATACACTACTCGACACACAATTTATCATCATCAGTGTACAAGAGCAAACAGATAATATTACTGCCAAAGTTAGCATCATGATGATTAACATAAATTAATGTTAGCGTTACTAGGTTAAGGTGAAGGGCATCATGTATATGGGGAAGAATTGGGGGCACTGTTTCTCAATTCAGTTTATTTCAAAGTTGCCTTCTGCAGCTTTAAGAGCAAAAAACTGTTTACAAGAGCACAACACTAGCCTCTTTATTTTGCTCTCAAAGTGCACCAGATGGAAGTATTTAACTTTAAAATGTACAACATTTTGGTACGTGGGAGCATGCCCCCGAACCCCCCTAGAGGGTCGGAGGTCCACCCCCCATAGTCTCACAAAATCCTGTGGGAACACTGTAATTATATGTGAATACATGTAAATATACCCTAAAACCACCCAGTGAAGACTGGCGTAGACTACCTGCAAGGTTAGAGAATAGCTGTCCAATTTCCATGTGTGGATGGACTAATGAATAAGGAATAGTTCATGCAAAATTCACAATTCTGTAGTTGTCTCTTCCTGTAGTCTTTGGGCCAGTATTGATTGCAAAATCTGCACCTCTTCTGTGGCTAATATTAATTTCATAATGATCCCATTTTGGGGTGAACTAAATATGCAAGACTAGTCTTACATGTCACTGTTTTTAACACAGGGCATTCATCCTTTGCTGGGCCACTTTAAAAAAAAATGGGGGGCATAAATTAAGAGTATACCCATTTCTCCAGGCACCACTACACCACTGACCTAGCCATCTGATTTGTATGGTTAGGTTTAGGGTTAACCCCAACCATCTCAAACTCTTAAAGAAATAATTAACCTAAAACCTAAATTCTATCATCAATCTCACCCTCATTCCAAACCCATATTTCAGTTGGTATTGACTAAAAATCTTCCCTTCGCTGATTTAAAAGGTACTCTACAGTTGAAAACATGTAAGGAGGAGAAGAAACTGGGTTCAAACATTACTGGTTCTCACATATACAGTATCAGTCACTATTTGAATGCAGTCAATTAGATTTGAGAGCTATGGTTTAATTTTCAGTCTGTTCCTCACACAAAGATTTCTCTGTCTGTAAAGGCAATGAATATCCTGACGTCAGTTTTGCTACTGTATGCTAAAGAGGAAGAGGCCTTCTGGTTGCTGGTAGCTGTGTGTGAAAGAATGCTCCCAGACTACTTCAACCGCAGAATCATTGGTATGTGTCTGTGAGAGTGTTTGTTACATACCGTATGTGTTATATTTACCCTCATGCCTGGCAGGTAATTGATATCATATTAATAAATTGGCAGCATTCCCAGTATGCCCCATTGCACAACATGACACAGTGCCAATAGTAATAATTTATCTTTTAATGTAAAGTACTTCCCCTCAAATAGAAGGCATCGATGAAGTGTATTATAATAACTGAGCTTTGTCTAAATGTAATCTGCTACTTTTAAAGGTTAAGTGTGTAATTTTTTTCAATGTTAAAATACTTTCTTCAATCCCAGTTTAATGTGCAGGAACAATTCTGCCATGCAAAACACAGTAACTACATTGTAAACCAGGGGCTAAAAACGAAATGTTTTCACTTCGGTTTGTTCTGTACAAAAACGGTATTTTTTGGTTCTGGATCAGAAGTTACATAGTCTTGTTTCTAAATGGTTACCGGTTCAAACTAAATAAAAGAATGGTTAAAATGTTCTTTTTAAAATGACAGTACCCTGCACTAAGGGGTGGGTGAAAAATCAATTGCAGTGCTGCCAGATCTCGCTAGAGAAACAAGCATCCTGGTCTGAAAAAAACAAGCCCAAAATAAGCCACTTGCCAAAGTTACCAAAGTAAATGAATATAAGCAATACATTTTCTTATGTGTGGAGGATTTATCAGCATAGAAATCATAACAAGCATACATTTAATTAACAGTTAAGTATAATTTTAATTACAGAGCTGCTTCTCAGTGAAAACCCGGCAGCATCAAATCTTTGTTAATGCATCATATCTAACAATAATTCACAATAACTGAGGAATATGCTTTGTATCTCTTATAATGTTTTCATTGTATCTGGATTAGCCATGCTTGTGTATGTAGTAATTATACATAGTCATTAAAAAGGTCTTCATTCACAGACTGCGACATCCACAATGGGCAGAAATGTGTGATACAGAGGTTTCTTTCAGGATCAAAGCATGCTTAATTTTTTGGGCAACATGAAGTAGTGTACCTGCCATTGACTGTAATAAAAGTGTATCACAAAGCAACTGTAGTGGTCATGCATCAAACGAGTTCTTATTCGCTAGCAGTCAGAAGAGAATACTTTGAAAAGCAATGTGGTCGACCGGCGTGAGCCCATTCAGAATGCACAAAAACAAAGTATAACCCTGGCCTTTAGACTACAAACTGTCCTTTGACAGATGCAGGGGTATTATTAGTATTATTCAAATGTGTGTGTATAAATGTTTCCCAGGAGCTTTGGTGGACCAGGCCGTGTTTGAGGAACTGATCCGTGTGCATTTAACCCAGCTGACCGAACACATGACGGACCTGTCGTTTTTCTCGTCAGTGTCGTTGTCATGGTTCCTGACTCTCTTCATCGGTGTACTCCCCATAGAGAGCGCTGTGAATGTTGTCGACTGTTTCTTTTATGACGGAATCAAAGCCATTCTACAGCTTGGCCTCGCTGTCCTTTACTACAATATGGACAACCTGCTCTGTTGCAATGACGACGCAGAGGCTGTCACTGTCCTCAACAGGTGATTAGAATGTCCTGCACCTTAAAGAAATAGTTGAATCAAAAATGCAAAATCTGTCTCCTCTTACTCATTCTCATGTTGTTCCAAACCTTTATGAATTTCTTCTGTGGAACGCACTGTTTGGGGTTGCATTTTTTCCCCCATACAATTAAAGTGAATGGTGACTTAGACCGTCAATATCAGTCCCTAACATTCTGCCTTACATCTTCCATTGTGTTCAAAGGAAGATGGAAATTCATATAGGTATGGAACAATATGATGGTCAGTAAATGATGACCTAAGTGTGACCTATCTCTTTAATACAGATGTGTCATACAAAGAGTACTGGATAAATAAACCTGGTCACTGTCATTTTTATTATTATTTTATTTTTATAAAAACATTTTGGATGACAAGCAACTGTTAAATAGTTGAGGTGTAACAATCTTTCAATCTGGATCGATGCATCGATCAAATCGCCAACAATACAATCTCATCAATTCAACACATAAATATATATATTTTTTAAACGTTCCTTTATTTTGAAATTCTCATGCCTGTCACATCCATACGCATTTCCTTCATGGATGCAGCAACCTTGTGATATTCATCTTGCTTTTTATGTCCTAAATTCACTTCTCATATGGGATTCGGGTGTGTGCGTATTGATGGAATCCTGAAGTTCCTGAAGTAAAGAACATGATCGCAAGTCAACAGGGTTGCGAGCTCCGTTGACAGGATAGCACAGAGCGGCTCACATGCTCGATTAAATCAGGTTTCCCTCGAGATCGTGGCACATGCAATACATTTGAATTCTACATGAGAATTTTCTAGTTTAAAGCTCTATGAAGCAATTCAACCAATTAAAATGGTTAAACAGCCACGATACTCTGAAAACCAGTGGCATGGGGTGGACTTTTAAAATGAGGAGGCAGAGTGCCATCTTGGCATTAGTTTATTTATTTATTTTTACAAGTCCAATGTAAATTCCTATTTCAAATTCTTTTGACATTTATATACAGTAGCTTTCAGAATAAACCCATACAAATAATCTGATTTAACACAACATATGATATAAAAATGAAGGCCTACATAAAAAGATATGATATAAAAAAAGTCTATATACATAAATGCATGTTATGCAGCAACATACAGTATATTTCTAAATACTAAAAATGACTTCTCCTATATGTAACATATATATTTTCCTTAAATCATTGTTTATTATCATCTCATTTGTATAAGCCATGTACATTTATGCCCAAACAATATAAACTATAGTTTTATATAAATGTTAGATTTCTTTACGGGAAGCCATATGAAATACCTTTTAACTTTCACTGTAAATAAGAATTACATTTGTATGTTCATATTAATACTGTTTGTTAAATCAAGTCAAATCAAAGACTCAAGTTTATGCATTGTATTATAAATATTATTTTTCTCAAGCCTCCCTGAAAGCTACTGTTGAACACCCTTACTAACATTTAACACAGTAAACTGTAAAATAATTTTTCAACACAACTGTGGAAGCTGTAGCCAAGAAAATACACGGATAGCACAAATTCTCCTGTCGTGGGTATTCCGGATTGAAAGGCTTGCTTGACTGTTGTAGATATTGTCACTGTAGGGGTTCCCTCATTCCACAATGCACTGAGCATCAAACAATTGATGATCTCTTGTATGTGACTTTTTTTTATTTTTATAAAAAAAAAAATTCGATAATTTTTTTTTCAACAACAGAAGTACTTTATTTTGTTAATATTATTTTAATATTAAAATATCGTAATATCGATTGCAGGCCTCTGGAAATCACATCACGGCAGACTTTGAGGTATCTGCAAACATCGGAGCGCTGGCTAAGAGAATCGATATAAGAATTGAATCGTGTAGAAACTTGTGATTTACACCTCAAATAAATACTGTTTAATGACAGCATACATCAAACGTCTTTTATTCTTGCAGCACATTTGTATTTATAAGCTTAAACTTTCCTTATTCCTGATTTTGTCCTTCAGGTTTTTCGACAATGTCACCAATAAAGATAGTCCCCTCCCAGCAACCGTACAGCAGGCATCAGCCAATGACAAATCAATGCAAAAGGTTGACATCTGTAATCTCATCAAGGAGGCATATGAGGTAAAGATTGCAGACACTTTAATACAATGTAGTGAACGTTACAATCCATTTTCAGTTTAAAGGCTTTGTTGGTTCACAAGCATGTCCAGTGCAATGGCAAAACCACTGAGAAGTTTTAAATAATTATTAGTTATTGTCTTTTTTTCTTATGTCACAACTGAATAAGAAGCAACAATACTTGTGACTATAATGAAATGCATCCACAAAAAGCATGTTGGAAGCATTTGATGTCTTTGTTAATGCTTAGATGATTAATGTGACAGGTTTATGGGGAAATAAGCAATTAAAAGGTGTACATTTTGCAAGCGCCTAAGAATTCAGCTCTCTCAGACTGCTGAGATTGAAGGGAAGCCCTCTCTGATGGGAGTTATAGGGTCAGCAAACTAAAGACCTGAGACAAATAATCACTCAGATATATAATAACAATGCATTGTTTCAGAAATATGTAGACATTCGAACAGAGGAAGTGGAAACCATGCGTAAGAGAAACAAGCTGTATGTTATTCAGACGCTGGAGGACACAACCAAACAAAATGTAGTAAGTACAAAATCATGCTGATGTACATTGATGTCCTTATATTGTTGTCCCTCACTGAATATAAATATTTAAAGGGGTCATGACATGCCTTTATTATTATTTTAATATGTTCCCTGAGGTTCCATTATAATATTAGTAAAGTGTTTTAAATAAATAACTGTCATTTAGTTTTAAAATATGATCATTTTCCACCCTCATTCTGACCTTTTGTCAGAAACACTTGGTTTTAGTGCTGCTTTTCCTTTAAGACTTGACAGTAAACGCCCACTGTTATGATTGACTCTCTGCTCTTGACTGATCTGCTTTCTACTTACTCACTGCTCATCGCTACTGTGCGAAACTATGGAAGTAATAAGGTAAAGTAGGCGTTGATGTGTTGTTGTGGAGGTGGTCAGATGCAAATGTCTACCACAGTGTGGCATCACAATGTGGATGAAGTAGAAAGAGTTGTTTAGACAGCTTGGTTTAAACAAATGCTCTTTTTGCAGTGAGGACAAAGTTTTGTGTTCTGAAACTTACAGTAAGCTTTTATTGTACTATGACCTCTTATATGTTAAAAGATCAAGGAAAATGTTATTCCTCATGTCATGGCCCCTTTAAACATCCTTTTGTTATCCTGACTTAAAGGACCAAAATACATTTTCATCACTTATCATCATTAGTAACTAAAATAAAAATTTTATGGTAGTGTTGAATGTGGAAATATGGAGTTATGGAGAATAATGTACTCATTAATAAGGTTTATGTCTTGAAAATAGTTTTCAAGGTCAATTTGATTATCTTAAATGATATTACTGTCTGCATTGTCATTCATTTTTCTTGTAATTTTGTTGCAGCTGAGGGTTGTTGCTCAGGATGTGAAGTTCAGTGCTGCCCAGCTGGAGGAGCTGTACATGCTGTTTAAGGTTAGTTAAACTATAAATACACTTGTATGTACGATAGCTACTATTAAAACTTTAAATTTAATCAAAATTATGTCTGCCATTAAAGTTCATGTACATATTTAATTTGCAACATATGCAATGCAATGAAACATTTTCAAATATATGAAAGTGTGTATGGGAGATTAGGAGAACATTGGGTAATACTATGCTTGTGTGTTACAGAGGCAACACTTTGTGAGCTGCTACTGGTCAGTGTGTAATCCCGCCCTGCAGAATCATGACCCCAGCCTGCCATATATTGACCAGTACCAGCTGGGTCAGTCCCAGTTTAGCAGCCTGTTTAACATGCTACAGCCGTGGACCACACAAACGCACACTTACACGCTGGCACAATCAGCCTTCCGTATACTGGACGAGAACGGAGATGGACTGGTGAACTTCAAAGAGTTCATAAATGGTCTGGGTAAGAGGAGCCTTACCCTAACCTAAAATGTCTGCCCTTTGACCTTTCACCTTAGCTCTTAGCAGCTCCCTTTACAACCTGTCAGATTAATTTTTGTGTGTGTGTGTGTGTGTGTGTGTGTGTGTGTGTGTGTGTGTGTGTGTGTGTGTGTGTGTGTGTGTGTGTGTGTGTGTGTGTGTGTGTGTGTGTGTGTGTGTGTGTGTGTGTGTGTGTGTGTGTGTGTGTTTCAGATACGTTGTACAACAGGTCATTCACAGAAAAGCTAAAGTTTCTCTTCAAAATGCACCTTCAACCAGGTAAAAATATTAAACTCCACAGCTATTTATATAGTATTAATTTTCTAATCTCTGCCAGTGTGTTGTAATAAGAGTTTAGTGTTTACCTATGAAATCATCCTCTATATATTATATTGTGAAGTGACTTAATTACTAATTTTTTTTATTTCATCTCTTTTAAGCTGAACTGTTTAACCCTGTATAATCTATATAGCTAACCCCTTTACAACCCTTTTTGTATATATGACGACTCCATTTTAAACTGCCTAGGGTTAAATGCTTGGCTGAAGGTCATAATAGCGATAGCGAATCCCTGTAATGTGAACCATTGACCTCTGGATTACTAGTCCAGATCTATAACTACTAAGACCCCATTTACACCTGGTATTAAGATGCATCTCGGGTGATCCGATCACAAGTGTTCAGGTGAGACACATAATTTAAATGCATATCCTGTGACCAGTTGTGATCGGATTTTGAGGGCAGGGACGTTTCATGATCAGTTAACATACATCAATAATTATATCTGTGTTACTGCATGATAATGAACAGCTACAAAGTCAGAAAAGACAAAGAAAGCATACATTTTTTTTTTGCTATTTCTCCATGATGCAGCTGAAATTTAATCTAAAAACAAAAGCAATATTTCGAGCAGAATTGTCCGTTATTTTAGTGGATTGCCTGTATTAACCTGAGCTGCAGTTGTTAGTGCTTCTCATAAGTGTCCCTGAATGCGGATTTCAAACACACTGAAGAAGATCCGTGAAGTTCTCATGCTTGTGTGTGTGTCTGCTTTTTAAAAATATTTGATCAGACAGTTATTTCCTTTTAAAATGCTCAAGTTTAAACTCTTGTTTTAGTGCAGTGGTTGATTGACAGGTGAGGAGATGTGCTTCACTGCTGCTGGGATGCAATCAGGATGGATTACGGTTTTCACCTCAAATGCAATGCGGCCATATGTGTTTTTGACCACATTCCTATGTGGTTTTTGTGATCTGATCACAAAACGTTTTCGACCCTGTTTAGACCTGTATTTAGTGCTAACCACATGTGATTGGATCACAAAAACCATCTCTGCTGACCTAACATGCCTACTAAATAAATATTGTTTCATCCTTTCATTATCATTTATTTTTTTGCCTATTTATTTTTAATCACTTTCCACTCCTAATTAATCTACAATGGAATAGAAAAGAAAGTCTCTGGCTGTCATTGCTGCTATCGCCATTGATAAAGATGTAAAAACCCAAGAATGGAGGGCTGATTTTCACTTCAAGCAAATCGGTAGGAGATTTTTGCATTGTTATAGCAACATCAGGAGTTCTCTAAGTGTAAATTAGGCAAGCTGGAGTTACAAACCCAAGATGTAAACAGGAAAGGAGGGCTGATTTGCACTTCAAGCAAATTGGTAAGGGTTTTTGCATTGTTATAGCGACATCGGGAGTTTTCTATGTGTAATTTAGGCTGCCTGGAGCGTTGGTTCAGTGTCGGTTCAAGTTTTGAAATGTTACGCTTACATAACAAACATTTTAATTGCAAATATTATTAGAGAGCTTTTTCCTGGTATTAGACCTCCTTGGTTTTCGCACGTGGATGTATTTTATGTCAGTTAGTATTACTAGTTGGCCGAAATGTAATGTATGATGTCCATAGGCATAGGGTGTCTTAATTAGCTTAATTAACTGTTTTCTTAATGGCATGAATCGCACTGAAGGCTTAGACATAAAATACACGTGCAAACACTGCCAAAAACACATCTTAATACCAGGTGTGAACGGGGTCTAAGATACCACCACTTTATCTAAATCCCCCTTCACTCTTTGTGGTGATAAGTTCATGTAACACATTTATGGGTCTCTGCCTTTAAGGGTGTGTTTGTTAAAATTTTTGTTCCGGACAGACGTTTTCATAACAAAACAAGTAACAGGAGAGGAATGTGTGTTTCTGCGTGCGTTTTTATGTGTTTCTTCAGGGGCCCAGGAGTGTAAGGTTTTAAAGTCATCTAGATCTATTCCTCCGGCTGAAGATCACTCTTTCTCCACTCGCCTTTCTGGTCAGCTTTCACTCCTTTCTGAGGCTATTTGTATTCACTCTTTCTGTCTTTTCACTCATTATTTTTTCTCGCCATTGTGTTATGTGATTCATTTTGTGTGGTTATGTTTATGCGTGTATTCACACATACTGTATGTGTGTGTTGTGTATTCATATGTACTTTAGAGATTCTTTGCCTTGTTTATATCGCCTGACAGCAAAAAATTATTTTACGTTTCTAGAAGCACAACTCTTTCTGGTGCTTTACCAACAAACAGTAGCACTCCAACTCAAATCCCTGCCCACCCTGAACAGCTCATGAAACATCCATGTGTGTTTGTCTATATACATGCATATGCATGCGTGTCTGTGAGTGTATGTATGTCTGTGTCTTTCATGGCTTTACACTCTTTCCTCTCTTCCATGTAGACTCCACAGAGGATGGAGTGATCAGAAGATGTCCAGAGAGAGGTAATATATTTAGTCCATTTAATCATAGTTATCTAGTCCTGTTCACTGGATCATTCATTAAAATATTTTTTGAATGATCTGAAATATTTCACCCCCCCAGGTCGCGCTAAAGTAGATCTGCAAGAATATCTGAAACAGTGGCAAGAAGACTTGCAGCAGAGAGAGGAGAGTATTAAAGATCTGCCCAGAATTAACCAGGTACACAAATCTGAAATGTCATTGTGTTGCTGCACATCTAGTAGATGCATTCGCCATTTGCTATTTACACCATTCATGGTTCTAAATAGCATTGTCCAGCCTTTTGCTAATGACTAAATATCTGTTGATTGGCTTCGGCATTTTTCTACCTGAATTTCTCATTTGGGCTCTGCAGATCTTTGACAATCAGTACAGTTCACTTTCAAATCAAGCTTTTGAGGTTCTGTGAATTCTGGGAACTATGGAATGATTTATTGTGCTGGATGCCCAAAAGTGAGTGTGTATAGAGTCTATACAATTCACCATTCCATTAGTCCAGATTGAGATCCTTCTCTGATGTTCATTTCCTTATCAATTGTCCTTAGATCTAGTGCTGCATTTGTAGCATTTGTGATATTAAGGGAGGTATTAACACTTGACTCCTTCATATGTTTTACTGATCGGTTAGCTATCAGATGAAAAGACCCAGGGGTCTATTTTAAGAGCACTAGCATTAAGTGCAGCGCTATGCCATAATTCATAAGCACAAGTCAGTGGGCATGGCCATAAAGTTTTGGTATTTTCGTGCAAGAATGCGCTAAGTTTAGATGCAAGTAGGTTTGGTGAAATCACATGCTCAACGCGTAATTTGCAGGATTAAGTGCAGATTTTCTCTGGTTATTATTCCACCGACTTTGTCCTATTATATAGTTTATTCCCTTAAGCATCAGTGAAATAAACAAAGATAGCACATTCATAAAAACTTGGTAGTGTAAATGGACTGTATGCAATGAATTAGAATACATTTTGTTCTTTTGTGCATTAACTGCATCCTTGGTGATTGTTGGGTTCTTCACTTGGGTTCTTCACTGGGAATATTCCATGTTCATGTGTCTTGTTTTCATTGATTTATTGGTTGATTATCTTGTTTATCAGTTCTGTCTGTCTAGTGGTTGTCTTTGCCGTGTGTCCTCCCATGTCCATGTATTTAAACTAGGGTGTCAATCGATTAAAATTTGTAATCAAATTAATTACATGGTGTCCCGTTTAATTAATCGCACATACAAATATTTGCTGAGAAAGCCCCTCATATAACAATAATTGAATATATATATGTTACGACTGGTGTGGAAGCAGGAGAAGGCAGGCGGGAGGTGCGGATCCAAATGCAGCTTTATTAACAGACAAATAATAATGATACAAACACAGGAACAAAAGAAAGTTCCACGATGGGAAAAGAAACTAAAACACGGAAGAACATTGAGGGCAAACACAGGTTGGGAAAACATCCACAAAGGACAAGGAAACCGTGAACGAATCAGAAGAAGTCAGGAACAGCGAACATGAACAATAACATAAACATTCAACATACAACGATTGACCAGGAGTGGAAAACACACAGGGTTTATATACACAGACACAGGAGGATCACAAACGACAAACAGGTGCGAACAATGACACAATAATGGCAGTGAGAAGATCTGGGAATTGTGGGAAGTGTAGTTTTTCACAAGGACAGTGAGACTCGGGGCGGACAACAGGGAAAACGTGACATGGAATATGAACGGTGAAACGGAAAACCCAGGGCAGACAACAAGGGATCGAAACATGAAACACGGTGCAGACGACAAGGGATAGTAACATGAAACACGGGGCAGATGACAAGGGATCGTGACATAACCCCCCCTCAAAAGGACCGGATTCCAGACGGTCCTAAACAAAAAGACAAAAATAACAAAAACAAACAAAGGACCAAGGAGTGAGGGGGAAGACCCGGGGGAAACAGACAGACCAAGGGGGAACAAGGGGCACAGAGGGCAATGAGACAATCCACAGGGGGGACAAAGGACAGACTGGCAGACCAGGGAGGCCGAGAGGGCAGGCAAGCAGTCTCTTGGGGGTGTGCGAAGGGAACCGGGTCAGGTGGCCTGGGGGGCGTCCACCGGGTAGGGACAGGTTTAGGAGGCCAGGGACAGGTTTAGGTGGTCTGGGGGCTGGCCATAAGGCAAGGGCCGGTTCAGGGGGCCTGGGAGGATGAGTGGCCACTGGGGAGGCTGGCGGAGCCAACGAGGACTTCTGAGGTGGAGCAGTCGAAGACTTGGGTGGTAGCGCCGAAGGAGGCGTAGGCAAGGCCGCAGGAGACCCTGGGGGCGGAGCAGAGGCAGGCAGAGCCATGGGAGATACTGTGGGCGGAGCAGAGGCAGGTTGAGCCGTGGCAGACTCAGGTGGTAAGGCCTTGGGTGGACCAGGAGGCGGAACCGTGGTGGGCGGAGCCATGGAGGACTTTGGAGGCGGAGCCGTAGAAGACTTAGGAGGCGGAGCTGAGGGAGGCTCAGGGGCCTCAGGAGGTGGAGCTGTAGGAGGCAGAACCATGGAATGCTCAGGGGGCGGAGCCGTGGGAGGCTCAGGAGGCAGAGCAGAGGGAGGCTCAGGAGGCGGAGCCGAGGAAGGCTCGGGAGGCGGAGCCGTGGGAGGCTCAGGAGGCGGAGCCGAGGAAGGTTGCGCCGTAGGAGGCTCTACAGGCGGAGGCCTGGAAGGCTCTGGAGGGGGAGCCGATGGAGGTGGTGTCGTAGGAGGCTCTAGAGGCGGAGGCCTGGCAGGCTCTGGAGACGGAGCCGAGGGAGGTTGCGCCGAAGGAGGTTCTAGAGGCGGAGGCCTAGAAGGCTCTGTAGGCGGAGCCGATGGAGGTGGCGTCGTAGGAGGCTCTAGAGGCGGAGGCCTGGCAGGCTCTGGAGGCGGAGTCGAGGGAGGTTGCGCCGTAGGAGGTTCTAGAGGCGGAGGCCTAGAAGGCTCGGGAGGCGAAGCCGTAGGAGGCTCGGGGAGAAGAGCCGTAGGACGCTCTAGAGGCGGAGCCCTAGAAGGCTCTTGAGTCTCTGGGAGCAGAGCCATAGGAGGCTCGGGAGGCGGAGCCGTAGGAGGCTCGAGAGGAAGAGTTTTTCACAAGGACAGTGAGACTCGGGGCAGACAACAGGGAAAACGTGACATGGAATATGAACGGTGAAACTGAAAACCCGGGGCAGACAACAAGGGATCGAAACATGAAACACGGTGCAGACGACAAGGGATAGTAACACGAAACACGGGGCAGATGACAAGGGATCGTGACAATATAATGATGAAATAATTATACATGGTTCTCTTTAAATATATATATATATATATATATATATATATATATATATATAATAAAAAATATTCAGATAATTAAAATGCTTTACATTCTTGTAGCAGGAAAGTTAATCATTGATAAGACAATATCCCTTGGTTCGCACGTTTATGTTGTGTGTCCGCTGAAGGGTTGTTAATGTTCACTGTAATAAACTGCGCGTTGCTCACACAGCTGAAATTTTACTTACTGCCCTCTGGAGTAAACAGGTGGTACTACAAGATTGAATCTCTCAGGAAAGCATTGCAATTAAATGCGTTAATGTTTTTAACACGTTATTTTTGGTAAAATGAATCGCACGTTATTAGCGCGTTAAATCGACAGCCCTAATTTAAACCCTCATGTTTTCCATTATCCTTGTTCAGGTATTGTGTGTGTGTGTGAATGTAACTGTGGAGCGGGGGGCGGGGCCGGGTCGGAATATCGCGCGCCCGGTCCCCAATCGGCCTGATGAGGCGCGCGAGGGATAAAGGCGGCCGGTGACGATTGTTCGAGAGAGAGAGAATTACGGGCATGTCCGCGTGTGTGTTTGTTTATGGTTTTGGTTTGAGTTTTCATAAAATTATTATTTATGTTGACAAGCCGGTTCTCGCCTCCTCCTTGCCCATCCTTTAACTGTTTTACATTGGTGCCGAAGCCCGGGAAGGAGGAGGGATACGCCGTAGTAGAGTTCTCGCCACTACTGTCCACTCCAACGGAGCAGCCGCGGCCATCTGCCGGGGGACGAGGAGCCCAGCCGCCTGAACGAGGACGATGGCCGCCGACCGCGAGGGGAGAAGGGGATCCTAGCCGACCGCCTGGAGCGGTCAGGGCCGCTGCCAGGGGCGCAGGAGTCGCCTACCGGCCGCTGAAACGCGGCGGGGTTTAAGACCGGCGACCGCGAGCGGGGAGGGGCTCACTGGCGACCGCCTGGAGCGAGAGGACCGCTGCCAGGGGCGGGGGAGACCCCTTCGGTTACCCGAGAACGCGGCGGGGTGTTCCGTCCGCCAGGGGCTGGAGGACTGCCTCGGATCCGCCCGGAGAGGCGCGGCTGTCGTCCGATAAAGGGTGGAGGAGTGGCCGAGGAACAAGCTGCGGCGTATCGGAGAACTGGCGAGTAAGAGTTTTTTTTTTCATCTCTCTCTCCTCTCTCTCTCTCACTGTCGCTCTGCGTTGGCCTTTGTCCTCTTTTAAATTTTACAGTTTTTGGGGGTACTACACAGTTACAGGAAGTACCCCCCCATTTTAACTATTTCTGTTTCCCTCCCCTTGTCCCCTCCCTCGTCCAGGTAGATGGGGATGACCTGCCGGTAGACAGCACGGAAGGCGCGCCCTCCCCCAGGGAAAGAGGGGGGATGTACGTCAGGCCGGGGGGTCCCCAGCCTGAGAGAACGAGGGAGGAATGTGGCAGGGCGGAGGGCGGGGCCGGGTCGTGATCCTGCGCACCGGTCCCGTATAAGGCTAATTATGCCTCCGTGAGGTTTAAAGGCTGACTGCAGAGGGCCGTGCGGGAGAGAGAGATCGTTAGCGGACATGTCCGTCGTGTGTTTATGTCTTCTTTTAAGTTTCTCATTAAAATATGATTCATATCGTCAAGCCGGTTCTCGCCTCCTCCTTGCCCATCCTTTAACTGTTTTACAGTAACTTTGGTGTATCTTTTGAAGTCAAGTCAAGTTTATGTAAAGTCTAGGTTTAGTCAAGTCAAGTTCATGTTTATGTTTCACGTTTATAGTTAGGTTTTTTGGATTTCAAATTTTGTTAAATAAATTGCTCTTGTGTTCTTCACTCCATCGTCATCGTCTTCGTCATTGCCAGTGTAGTAACATTACACATACATTTTATATTGTTATCATATAAGACATATTGTTTCATATAAGACGGTTACAACTCTGATCTGACATCATTTGATGCACTGTATTTTCAGAGTTTAGACATTAACTTAATTACCACCTGTTGGTGGAATCTCCAAACTGCAAATGCAGAAACTTTGTTTAAACATATAAGAATCTTAAAGCCATATAAATACAGTTTCATTTTCATTACATCAAATTAAATATTGAAAATATAAACACAATTGCATCAAATTAAAGTTTATACTCAGTAAGACCCATTTGTGTTTACGTACATAGTGGCTACTAAAGTCTGTAGTAAAGGAATCTAGCTTTTTAAACCAGTCTAATGAAATGAATAGAGATTTCGTACATCCTTGCAAAGCTGATCCAAGTGAGATACACTACAGAACTGACAAGGAGGAACTTAGACTACATCCTCTAAAGTAAAAAGGGAAGTTTTTGTATGATTCTCTCTCTCTCTCTCTCTCTCTCTCTCTCTCTCTCAACATTTCATTTAAGGCAGACTGTGAGGGAGGGAAAGGGGGAACAGGATCAGGTCATGAAGACCTTAAGGTCTGTGACCTTAAAAATGTCTGATGTGCTTTTTCTCATTAATGGGCTTTTTGCCACATTTTAGTGATTTTATTGGAAACTGAGGGTAGAGAGAGGGGAATTGGATGATAACAGACCCACAGGTCTCCCATGAGCTAGACAAAGATCATTATGTCAGTGAGCACTCGTACTGACCTCAGGTATTTCTTTCCGAAAGTCTACTGCAAAGTTTAAAGCATAACCAATTTCTCACTCCATTTCACACACTGTATGTGTTCCAGGTGCAGTTCATTGGTTTGACGAAGACTCTGTACGCTGTGTTCCATGGCAATGAGGAGGAGGAGAGTCTGTACCATGCTGTGGCGCGAGTCACCAGTCTGTTGTTACGCATGGAAGAGGTGGGACGCAAGTTACTGGAGAGCAACCCACTGAAAACACCCCAAACTACACCCACCACCATCTCCCACAGCACAGCTCAGCCTGAGGTCTCCTTGACATCACCCACCAGCCCTAAGACCGAAGGTGCCCATGTCCCACCAGAGTCTCCAGTGATTCAACGTGAAACTGCTCCATCTCATGCTGACATAACCCCTAACTCAATCTCACGCCCCTCTACACCCACCAGCAGTCCTGCTGGAACCAGCAGCCCCACCTTGGACACACCCACAGACACTTCCAGCTCGCCCAGCACTGTCAGAGTTGAGGACTGGAGTTTTTCCTTCGAGCAGATTCTCGCATCTCTCCTCAATGAGCCGTCTGTCGTTCGCTTCTTTGAACGGGCTGTAGACACGGATACTCTGATTGCATATGCATGTAAAAACCAGCTTAAAGACACACACTAAGCACACACTTCAGAGCAATCACAGCATAACACTGCCCGAAAAGACATAAACACTCACCCCTCACTCTTTCTCTCTCTTTTCCAGATTTCTTTGGTTCTCTTCCTTTTTCTCTTTGCAATTTATGCTGGTCAGTGTTTGTAAAAAACAATTAAAATGTCTGTCCATTACAGATGAAGGAAATAATTTAGTTGAAATACACATGCACACTTGCAAGTTAATTACAAGTCAAGGGGACCAAAAAGAGAAGAATTATAGGTAGCACTTTACAATAAGGGTCTGTACATAAACAAATACATTAGATTTCATGAAATAACAATGAACAATATTTCCTTACAGCATTTATTAATCTTCGTGAATGTTGTTATATAAACATTATTGTTCAATGGTAGTTCATAATGCAGTAAATAATGTTAATGTAAACAACTGTATTACATTCTTTTCTAGAAATTAACATTAACTAAGATGAATAAATGCTGTATTAGTAATGTTCATTGTTATTTTAACTATTATGTTAATTATTGTAAACATACAGTTGTAATGGGGTTCATGGATGGTCGAGGAGGAGGCAGGAACCGGCAGATCAGTCAAAATAACTTTAATGACATAGGTCAAGTTAAACACAGGGGCTGCTTGTGTGTGTGTGTCTCTCTCTCTAACTGGTTCCTCCAGCTCGTCTTTATCCCCCTCCAGGCTGATAAGGACAATTCAGCACCGGGTGTGCATCCTCACTTCCATCCTTCTCCTCATCGCAACAGTATTCAACCTAATATAAAATGTTAGCAAATTATAAACTGACTGTTTGAGTTATAAAACAGATGTCAGGTGTGACATTGATGCAATTCAGATGACAGGTGTGAGGTATTGTGATGTAATTATAAATGATTGCTGTTAGCTGTATTATGTTGTAATATACACGATTGACATAACATATATTGATGATTGGTACAGATATTATGTAATATAATTCACAGCTGTTGGGCATTACAATGTAATGTATGAGCTGTTATGATGTCATACAAACAGTAGGTGTGATTCCTCGAGTTGATATCCCTCGTTCCCAGCCTGATCTAGCACGTATACGCACATAAAGGAATTGCAGCCACCACTAAAGGGGTGATAATGTTTCAAAATACTATGCTGTTGAACTGCTAATGATTGAGCTATATATTAGGAAAACTGACACAAATGGCGCCTTTATTTACCCTTTTGAAATAATCTTCATAGTTGTTTTTGCTTCTGAGTGTAGTTAAGAAATGCCTGTTAAGATGTTTGTTTCTTAGTCATTGAATGTGTTTGCATGTACAAACCGAAATCTGTAGTTTATGCCTTATTCGTTTTGGATTCAGGTTTTCAGTACAAATATCACAAGTGCTTCCATTCAACAAAAACTATTTAATCTTTTCTGTTATTGAGAATATTTTCTGTCATCATTATACACATAAAAAAAATTTAAAGGAATAATCCGGATTCAATACAAGTTAAACTTAATTGACAGCATTTTGTTTTAAAAATAAAATTCTGGTTTACAGTGAAGCAATTACAACTTGCACGCTTACTAACCTTTTCTCTGTAAAGTTATTAAAAAAAAAATCAGCTTCGTTGCCATGACGACATTATGTTGTAAACTCCAAAACCATAAACAACTGTAAAAATTACAATTTAATCCCCTTTACAGCTCAAATAATACACAAGTTTTAAGAGCAGAATTTATGTAAGTGCTTTTATAACATTTTAAGCTTCACATTTCTGCCTTTTAAACACAAAAATTAGCCTTTATTCGCTTCCATTGTAAGTGCCACACTGTAACCTCGAGTTTCAGTTTTTATAAAGAAAAGGAGGGACTCTTTGAAATGTATTTATTTTTTAGTAATCAACATTATGCCACAAATGCTGTCAATTGAGCTTAACATGTATTGAACCTGGAATATTCCTTTAATGCCATACAGAAAAGACTGAAATGTTTTAGCAAGGGAAATATTATAACACTATATATTATATCCAAAATCCACAACCAAACCTGTAAATAAAATTAAGTGATAGTCCACTTGACCAATCATAAGTAAGGGAATATGTACAGTATATGCAGTAATGTTCTGAATTTTGAACTTTGTGTAAATGCTGAGAGCTTGTGGTGATAATTGCACAAATGTGAGAGAAAGGGATGTTTTGTTTAATGATGTGGTCATTCTGTCTGTCTTACACTAGCTAAACAAAGTTGCTCATTCTGTGAGTAATGAAGTAGTTTTGTTCTTGTTAAGTTAAAAGGCACCTCAGAGTATAGGATACAAAAGTGTGTATTTTCTATTTCATTTGTTGGTAAAAGTTCATCAGTGGAAGATGCTATTGTGTTACTGTCTCTAGCAGACACACATACCCAGCCACAAAAATCTGCTCAACACCTTTGCAGAGGATTACCAGTGTTTCATTTTCTCCGAGTCATTTACTTGCTGAACATTTTTTGTTAACATGTACAGCAGAGTATGTGTGGTAATTTTTTATTTTTAAATTTGTTTTGTCATATTATGAAATTTATCGGTGATGTCAGTGAAATAAAATGAATGAAGAAAGGATCTCTTTTTCTCACTTATTACATAGGAAGGCAATCCCAAAAATGTAAATACCCTAAACCTGTAAGAAAGTGCTGAATACCACATACAACTTGGATACATTCATTTTAGTCAAGAAATAGGCTGAATCCTGCTTAATATAATAATAATATTACTATATGTTTTTGTGAAGTTAAAGTTGATTTGGTCTACTTTTTCAGGCAGAATCATTCATTCTAAAAAATTAGGAAAGAGTAAAGTCCTTTAAAGTCAACTATTCCCACTGAATTCTGGAAGACTCGCCCAGCTGGTGCAATAAAATGACAAAATCCGTTCTCCAGATTGCAGATATACCATTTTTATGAACGATCTTCTCCTACTGTTGGGAATGTTCTTTAATGTTCCGGATTCCAGCCCAGCATTCAGTACAAGTTCAATTGACAGCATTTATGGCATAATATTGATTACCACAAAAATGTATTTAGACTCCTTCCTCCTTTTCTTTATAAAAAGCAAAAATCGAGGTTACAGAAAGGAACTTCTAATGGAAGTGAATGTGGCCAATTTTTGTAGGGTTTAAATACAGAAATGTGAAGCTTATAATTGTGTTATGTATTATTTGAGCTGTAAAGTTTTTTATTTTTTCAGTTGTTTTAGGGTTTGTTGACATTACATTGTCATGGTTATGAAGTTGTAAAATTGGCTATAACTTTACACAGAAATGTTAAGTAAGTGATTTTATTAAACTGAAATAATGTTTACGTCTTGTGTCTGTACTTTTGAAAAAGTGAGTATTTTAATGTTCAAAAATTGGTCACATTCACTTCCATTGTAAGTTCCTCACTTTAACCCAAATATTTTTTTAAAGAAAAGGATGAACGAGTCTAAAATAATTATTGTGGAAATCAATATTATGCCATAAATGCTGTCGATACAGCTAAACTTCTATTGAAACCGGAACATTCTTTTAAATTCAAGGCCTTGAGTGACAGTTTTTAGTGAACACTTTTCAGACACTTTTAAATTCTATTACAGAGCCAACACCCTTATGTTATATATTTCCTTTAATTTCCAAATATGTTTAGCTGTAGCTAAAACCATGTATTCAGCTGCGTATTTTTATTCTTTTTTTTTTTTTATGAAAAGTAACTAAAGTAGATCACATGAAGATATTTGTAGTTGTACATTTTTGAGAGGACTATAATGCAAAATAAAGGCCAAGCTGATCCATCTTAAAATATTTTGCCTAGAAACTTTTTGGACAGATGCATTTTTACATATTTATTATATATATATATATAAATGTATTAGACGATACACACAACATGAAGCAGCAAAGTAAGACATGTTCCTGCATTAACATTCCTATCACACAATAATAGTCCTAATCATAATACCTAATTATAAATCTTTAAAAAAGAAGAAAAAATATACATTTATATGAATTTGAAGAAGCCCTTGTCCCAGACCTAACACTTAATTTAACTATACTGTCTAACACATTCATTGGAACACAAGTTGTTCCAGGACTTACATGGATGTTGAAGAATTCAATAAAACACAGTAAGCCTCCTTTCATTATGAGAACAATCTAAGCAGATTGACCACAGAGCTGTTAATAGTGTGATTGATCCTAACTGCAGGTGCACAGACATGCTGCTGTTGTGATCTTTCTTGACTGCAGGGAAGCAGTCGGGCACCTGCTGTGGTCAGCGACAGCTCTGTTTGATAGGTAAGTAGTTTACATTTACATGCCCATGAATACATGCCTATGATCAACATTTTAGGTTAAAATATGAATTTATAAGGGAAAGTGTATGTAATGTATAAATTATCATTTTTAAAGTACTGTACAAATACTTCATGTAGTCTCTGTATGCATAATAGTTGTAAAAGGATTAGCGACATTGTGTTGATAATAGTTTTAGATGGATTATATCATTTCACACTGCATGACAAAAGTATTTCATGTCAGCTACCCCGGTCATTGTGCTAACTTTACTGTAGACTTTCCATAGTGATCCATGAAAATGGTAAAAAAAATGTATGTGTTGGCTTAGATCACATGACCTCTGAACCTGAAGACTGTGGTAGCATAAGATAAAAGGCAGCATTTTGTGTACTAATTCAATTATCAAGTCATAAGAGCTTAGCAACATGTTAACATCTTGCTATATTTAATCAACTATGAACATTAGTGTAGTCTCTTTAGGACACATATGTCTTGACACTATTTCATTTAAAGGAATAGTTCACCTGAAAATGAAAATTCTCTCATCATTTACTCAGCCTCATGCCATCACAGATGTGTTTGACATTCTTTCTTCTGCTGAACACAAATGAAGATTTTTAGAATATCTCAGCTCTCTTATTTGGGTGAACTATTCCTTTAACAGAGTTGCTGAGCATTTCAATCCAGTCACTTGTGGTTCTGTATAATTTAGGGTGCTTCCTTAGAAGGTAGCTGCCTATGTAGACAGAAAGGCAGCTCACTAGGTTTTGGTACAGAGCTAGAAAGACCATTACAATTTATTATTGCCCAGTCACACTTTCTAGTGTGTGTGGAACTGAACTTTTAGAATCTGCTGGGATGTTTTTGGCCAATTCAGAGCTTTTGAGCCAATCTACACTTGTCTAATGGATCGGATTCAGCCAATCAGTTTCCCTTCCCATTTGTCTGCCAGAACTGTCTCGGGTTTCCCTCTGAACACACACACATGCATATACCGAGTGTCTCTGGGCACTCGTTTCAGATTTCTAAGAATAGACGCCAGTGTTTATTTAAGAAGTGAACACACACACACATAGCAACTTTGTATGCATAATGCATCATATTTACATGATGAGAATGTGTGGACGGTAAATTAGTACAGAAGTGGATCTCTACCTAAAGAGTTTTAAACTGATCATAGACAAGCTGATGACACTGTGAACCTAAGATTAAGATGATCAGACTTGAAGTCCATACCTTTCAAATGTGCTATCATACTTCTAATATTTTAAAATAAATCTTTTGTTAAAATACTTCAATCCCAACTGTATGTGCAGATACATCTATAAGGAAGCCATTTGCAGGTTGATATCCTTGAAAAGTGTAAACACTGTGGCACTATAAAGCATAGCTCTTTTTGACCATCCTGAACAGCCCAACAGAGCAACATTGACTCAACCAATGGCATGAATTTGAGGCGGGGCAATCAGTTTGTCCCAACAATGGTAGATGGCAGAAATGTTCTGGAAACCTGTCTGAAAATAATCATTATTTGAACAATTCGGTTTGATGACTCTAATGGCACAGAAACTACACACACTCTTGTCAAATCTGAGACAAAGTAAATACATTTTCTCTAAACCAGTTGTTTCTAAAGAATGTTTCCATGCATCTATTTCACTTTAGGCCTTTTTCAAGTTAACACACTGACAAAAAAACTTTCAACATCCAACATTCACATTTTACCCATAAGTCTCCTAAGTGATTTATTGCTGGTAAGTGAAAGCATTTTTTATTCATTTTAAAGAATGATCCAGTTCAATCTTTCTCACATTGCAATGTTCCAATTCACAAAAGTCCCAATTCAAGTAAAGTAACACCATTTTACCCTCAGATTCTGTCTAAGCAACTTCTCTGATTCTCACTTAACTCTAAAAAACACTTCTCATCACACCTTCGGTGCTAAAAATGCATGTGTGCATGAGAGTGTATTTCCTGTGCTTTCAGAATTGGGACAGCACTGAATCAGTAATGGAGTCTTGTCTCCTTTTGATCAGATTTTGAGGTCATCTTGCCGGGTCTTATTGCTGCTAAAGCGGCTTGAATGGCTGGGCCTGCGTTGCTGGCTTGCGGGGGATCCAGGCACAGAGTTGGAGTTTTTGCTGGTATTGACTTCTGTGTCAGGCTTGCCACTGCGCTCTGCAGCCATGTTCTCCTGGTTCTGCTTATAGACGGAGTGGCTGCCGTGGGGTGGGAAGGTTCTATCCGGTTCTGAGAGGTTGAAGTGGGGATCGGTGGGAAAGGGGGCGAGGGGAGGTGCGTGAGGTGCGTGAGGGGGGAAATATGGGTAGTTTGGCACAAATGGAACCATGGCATCCTCACTGGCCGTTTTAGATTCAGTGTCACAGGCAGAATGAGTGCGTCTGTATCGAAGACCCTGTCGGCACTTAGTGAAGCCCAGGTGATACATCTCCACCAGGTTGAGCAGCAGAGACAGGCAGGCTACGGCCAGCATGAACACGATAAAGATGGTTTTCTCTGTCGGTCGTGAGATGTAGCAGTTGACTGTGTTGGGGCAGGGCCACCTGTTGCAGGTGTACAGTGGCTTCAGCTCAAATCCATACAGGAAGTACTGTGCCACAATAAAGCCCACTTCAAACAGTGTTTTGAAGATGATGTTGAAGACATATGTGCGTAGCAAGACTCCCTGAAGACGAATCTTTCCCTGCTCATCCCGAACAGGACCCTTTCCAGCTTTAGTGCTGATCAGGGCCTGCTTGTCTGTCCCGCTTGGCTGATTGCATTTATGCTTTTGCTCCATGCGCACTAGGTGCAGGATATGGCCCAGGTAGATCAGCGTTGGAGTGGACACAAAGATGATCTGCATCACCCAGAATCGGATGTGAGAGATTGGGAAAGTTTTGTCATAACATACGTTCTGACAACCAGGCTGCTTAGTATCACATGTGAAACCGGACTGTTCGTCACCCCAGACCTTTTCTGCGGCAGCACCTAACACCAGGATGCGGAAGATGAAGAGGACGGAGAGCCAGACTTTCCCTACCACCGTTGAGTGTTCCTGGGCACTCTCTAAAAGCTTCCCAAGAGAGCTCCAGTCTCCCATTACTGCCTTGTGCCCACCTGCACACACACAATTATAAATGCAAACACACACGTTAATACTTAGCATTTTAAAGGTACTGTTGTCATTTTTTACATTAAAAGAATATTTCATCCAAAAATGAAAATTCTCTCATCATTTACCCACCCTTGTGTATGCCTTTCTTTCATCTGCTGAACTCAAATGAAGGTTTTAAGAATTACTCAGCTCTTCTGTCCATATAATGCAAGTGAATGGGTGCCAAAATGTTGAAGCTCCAAAAATCACATAAATCAGCATAAAAGTAATCCATAAGACTCCAGTGGTTAAATCAATGTTTTCAGAAGAGATATGATACTGTAAGCGTGGGTGAAAAACAGATAAATATTTAAGTCCTTTTTTACTATAAATTCTCCTCCCTGCTTAGACAATCTCCACTTTAAAGGGTAACTAAACCCTAAACCAACTTTTTTTAGTTAATGATCTGTAAGAATGGGGCTTTATTAGTACTGGTCATTGATTCAAGTAATTTTTTTGACATTTGTGTATAAAGTGTTTTAATTCTACAATATATGGTGTAAAAACGTCTGAGTGCTGCCCTCTTCAGGTGGCTACTGCAGTTGAATTTTCCTATTGGCCGTTTGCGGTAGTTCGTGACGTAAGCGGTGACAGCTGACGTAAGCAGGTTCCAGCTCACCACGCCCTTGGTACGAGCTAGACACTGGCCCCATTCTCCCTTGCGCGGCTGCTTCGCTTGCATCGTCGGATGCCGATCGCGATGCGGGAGCTAAAACCGCAGTTTGAGCCAGCGGCTCGAATTGATATGGCTCCGGCCCTGTGTCCACAGACAATTCACCCTCCACTTCAGGTGAAGGTGGGGGAGAAAAGTCCTCGACTTCAAAAGACCGCTCCGTGGCAAAGCTACTTGCGTCACTCCAGTTACTCTCCATTTTAGAGTCTGACAGCAGCTGTCAATTAATCCGTCGCTACGGGTCTCAGGTGCACGCCCCCCCGCTCAGCCCCCTCGGTTCGTCCCCTCTATCCCCGCTGGGGTCTGCCCACTTTTCCAGCATTTTTCAAATATTGCTAGTGGGTGGAGTCAGACTCTGAGCAGGGGTTTAGTTACCCTTTAACTTCCACATTCACATTCTTCTTGTGTTTTTGGTCATTAACATTCTTCATGTATATCGCCACCTACTGGGCAGGGGAAGAATTCCTAGCAAAAAAGGACTTAAAGATTGATCTGTTTCTCACCCACACCTATCATATCACTTCTGAAGATATGGATTAAAACACTGGAGTCGTATGGATTAATTTTATGATGCCTTTGTGCTTTTTGGAGCATCAACATTTTGGCACCTATTCACTTGTGTTGTATTGACGAACAGAGATGATAAATTCTTCCAAATACCTTCATTAGTGTTCAGCAGATGAAAGAAAGTTATACACATCTGTGATGGCATATAGTTAGTAAATGATGAGAGAATTTTCATTTTTGGGGAACTATTCCTTTAACATAAAAAATACAATTCTGACACAATTGTGTTTCTGTCTCATTTACTCCTCATTTTCCTCATGTTTTTCACACCCTGTTTGACTTTCTTTCTTCATTTGAACTAAAAAGGAACTATTAGGCGGAATGTTAGCCTCAATGCACTTTCATTGTGAAAAGATGCATTTAAAATGAATAATGACTGAAGTTAACCTTGTACCATTGTAACATTCGATTTTTTAGTGAAAAATCCCTTTAAAATACTTTCTCCAATCCCAGTTTAATGTGGAGAGACAACTATAAGTAAGGCATTTGTAGATTGATTTCCATGAAAATGTGGCTCTATAGCGCTACTGTGCTCTGTTCTTTGTCAGTTTTAAGGGATGTGCTTGTGTCGGTGGTTTGATTGGCATGTCCTCATGCCTGATCATGACCTGAAACAGGTGGACATACTCGACCTCCACACACACACACACACACACACACACACACACACACACACACACACACACACACACACACACACACACACACACACACAAATAAGGATCTTCTAACACTCCTTCCTTCCTGTATTTCATGCCATCTATTCAGACCTTCCCAGCTAAACACAAAATTATCTGTATAAACTGAATATGCAGTGTCTTAGCTAAACGTCAAATCTAAACAACAGGTTGAACACCAGATTCTACCATCCAAAAGCCACATCAGCAAGCAGATCTGATTCTCTCGCGTCTTACTTGCAGACTCCATGTAAGAACATTTCAAAATGCTGCTGAATAGCACAGTAATAATGAACAATTATTAAACCCATTATTCCTGTTATTACAAGACAAATAATATTTTAATGTGATTTCTGTCTTTATGAATCTAGAGGCCTCTCATATAAGTTTATTCACCTTTGCAGTTTTCCTCTGAAACACACAAACTTGAATTCTCACAAAAGCATCAGATACTCAAAACACATTGAGTCACAGAGACCCCGATGTGTAATAATGATATTAATAATAATAGGAAAATTAATCTATTACTTTCCTTTAATTAATCTATTATTTTATTTTAAATAGTCCACTAACCTAATCTAATCCATTGCTGAAGCTTCAACTGTCCTGTTGTATCACAAATTGCAAAAATAACTGCAAACAGAATCAGATAATAAGATCATTATTGCTTGAGGAAAATTTGTTGCATTTAATATTATTTACTAGTTGAGGTCTCTGAGACCGCAAACAGAAGTAATCTGTTTCAACCTGCAATTCAGTGTTAATAAAGTTTTTCAGATTTTTAAGGGCCTTGGTTTCTCTCAGACCCCCCAAAACATTAGGTTTAAAATTCACTTGTAAAGTAAATACTTACACACATGGTCATACATGATTCAATCACATGAGTCATAATATTAAATATAGAATCCCATTTGCTTTCTTAAGGTGTGAAAATAATTTAAATCTTCTGCCATTACAATTGAATATAGAAAAATATAATGATTCATGTGGTTGAAAACTAAATTTCAAACTAGAAGTGAGAAGTGAGTCAGAGTTAAAGAGAGAGGGTGATTACAGAACTGAAAGGTTATTATATTGGTCATTCAGTCTGACAGATACCGAGGTGTTTGATTGTTTGATTCTATAGATTGCTACTCACCTTGCTGAAATATCCAGAATAAGAATGGTCCCCTCAAACACACATACAGACACGTCTACGAGTCTAAACAGAGCAACGTGCCTTCTGTCATACACTTTCTTCTGTTCTCCACCACTGCTTCATACAGAAAGAGAGCATGGACCCATAGAAATACACTCTACGTGTGTGTGTGTGTGTGTGTGTGTGTTTGAGGTTGGGGTTAATTTTGGCAGGGAACACAATCCCTTGGAAGAATTCTAAAGAGTGTACCACCTGCCTTGTTTCTCAGAGCCTCTCTGCTGAGTGACAGCTGTCAGGACCAATGGCAGAGCTCACAAGATTCAATGTGTTCCTCTTTTTGAAGGAAAGCAAATGAAACACACAGACTCTTTTTGTTTGTCTGTCTGTCTTTCTATTGTTTATACTGGTTTGACTCCAAATAAAAGGGAAAGAGAAGGTGCAGAGCTGTGTCTTTGTGTGTATATTTAGTATGTATGTATGTATGTGATGTTCTCAAAGAGGATGGGGGGTATATTTTACATTCCATCAGCCAAGGTAATATATATGTGTGTGCGTGTGTGTGCGTGCGTGCGTTTTTGAACTCAAAGGTTATCACACCAAATATTGATTTCGCTTTTTTATGTTTACTGGACTTTGTATGACGTTAACTGATCAATTCAAACTTTTAAAGGCAGTATTTCTAAAGACATCCTCACCCTGCAACATTTTTCACAAGTGCCTTTGCACAGTAAAGGGGGATATATATGTTCATACACACAAAAAAGAGTGATAATTCAGTAATTGCAAAAGTTGGTCATTCAAAATTTTACTAAGAGACATTTTACCAACACAGTTTTAAAACAGAGGTCCTGCCCACATTTAATTTAAAATATAAGAAAATAAAATATTCTCAAACAGGTATAACCAAAACGCCAATGGTCAGGACATAGCCCAGATTTCTGCCCAGCCTGAACACATTTTGTGGATAAAACTTTACAACAATGCTTTATTGTTGAATATGTAGATGCCAATACCTGTTATAAGTTTATTAGCACTAGCAATTTGAGAAAATGTGCTTTGGTGAATCTTGACATTTGCCAATTAGATAAACTTTAGAGAGATTCTCCCACACATAAAGTAAATTAAAGATTTTATTTAACATTTCATTTAACAGTGTGAATTGATTTAAACACTGGTCTAAAATCATATGGAGTAGGCTAACATTATGTACATATTTAAAAATTCTGAGTTTATATTTAAGATGTGTCACAAATCGCACACTTCTGCATTATTCCACGTCATTTTGTATTGCAAGTAGTATGTGTAGTATGTTCACACTTAAAATTTAAAAAACGAAAGTTACTACATATCTGGCCTGACAAAACGATTGTAATTAATGGTAAATGTAGCAACTCATGGAACAGAAGTTTCTGTTAACATTAGCTAACATGCTAATGCTAGCTGCAACATATCACATGCATTTGAACCATAATTTCTGCCAGCTGCAAGAAATGCAAAAAATAAAAAGTTATTCTTCCATTTGGGACGATACCACACTTTGAAAATTCATATACTGCGTGCATAGTGTATAAGTACATAGTGTGTAGTGTGTCATTTTGGACACAGTTTCTTATTTCTGAGGTGTACAATTAAAATGTTTAGTTAAAGCAATTAGGTGTTTCAGTGAAATATATTTTAGAGTTTAGAGTAGAGTGAGTTTTACTGCATTTTTTGCATCAATTCTAAAAGGACCACAGTTTCTGAGAAATCCAAGCTCCCACAGGAGAGTCCTTGGAATTGTTCAGATGTCGACTTGTTGCCCTGGCAACAAGAAAGACGATTTCCGCAATGTTGAGCAGGATGCAGATGCCAGACACCACAAGCATAAATATAGTGAACACTGTTTTCTCTGTTGGCCGAGACACAAAGCAGTCAACTATGTTTGGGCAAGGGTATGAGTCACACTTTACCAACCTGAACATTTTATAGCCAGGGTAAATCATATAGAACAAATACATAAAAGCTGATTCAAACAACACACGGAACAACAGGCTAATCATGTATGTCCACCAGAGACCACCAGTAATCTTCATTTTTTGCGTCTTTATCTGCTCCAGTTCCTTGGGACTGGTGCGGCCAGCCTGGTGGTACAACTTTTTATCGATATGCCGACGATGTGCAATGTGCATGGTCACCAGCAGGGCGGGGGTAGAGACCACAATCAGTTGCAGTGCCCACAACCGGATATGAGAGACGGGAAAGAAGTGGTCATAACATACACTGTTGCATCCAGGTTGCTGGGTGTTACAGACGAAATGGGCTTTCTCATCACCCCACACACTTTCCGCCGCCACCACCAGAACCATAATTCGGAATATGAAGAGGACTGACAGCCAGATCCGCCCTATGCCGGTGGAATGCCGGTTCACGCCGCTAATCACGGCATAAAAAGACGCCCAGTTCATTTTTGATTCCAGATCTGAAAGAAAGAGAAAACCCCCACTGTTACGAAACACACATACACATTGTTAAAATAGTGGCCACTCTCAATCAAACAGAAGCAGCTTAAAAGCCAATATTAATTATGTTATCTGACATTTTATAATATCAGATCAGATCATGCATTCAGTGTGACTGCATTATTAGAACTTGCAGTTACCTCACCCAACACTGAGATAAGCATAGGCTATGTGTATAACATTCAAGATGTGAAAACTATTGATTGATTTGCTCAAATATTTAACTGCTTTGAGTCTTAATTCAGGCTTAAGCCATATGTCATGGCTCCTGTAGCTCAACTGATAGAGCATGGCATTAGCAACAAAAATGTATACCTTGAATGCACTACAAGTCACTTTGGATTAGAGCTCCTGCCAAATACATAAATGTAATGTCATCCCTGAAGACAACACATAAAACCCATCCACATCTGGCTCTGTGTACCATTAGATGTATGACACAAGTTGTTATCTTGTTTACAGTAAGACAACAACTACCTATCAAAACTTAACAACAAAATGTTCTTGTACATGCTGGTACTCAGGTACTAAAATATCAATTTATAAATGTTTATTTGAGCACTGATATGTTTGCATATTAATTATCCTGACTGTATATGCTATCTGGAAATGCTATAGCCATTAATCATGATTCACATTTCACAAAAAGTTAAACTCCAAGGCCATAATACAACCAAACCTACTGCAGAAAATGAAAGCAGACAACTTATGTTCCGACAGAGAGAGAGAGAGAGAGAGAGAGAGAGAGAGAGAGAGAGAGTGAAAGAGGGAGATTTATGGAGTATTTAGTATTACCAGACTCCGGAGGTGGTGATAGTGGCATGGGCAGAGCCCATGTGGAGGGGTTCTGAAACCCGCCGTGTATCCTGTGTGTGTGTGTGTGTGTGTCTAAATGTGTGTACTTCTGATAGATGGAGTGTCTCAAGCTACGATTTATGAAGGCATGGCCAACCATGTGACCAGCGATCTCGCCAATGTCATTCTCCCATCGCACAATGAATGGGTGGGTTCAGTCAAAAAACAAGAGTGTATGCTTCTGTGTGTGTGATGTAGGTCACTGAGTATCTTCTATCTTTTACCTTTGCTGCCTCAAAGATTGGTGTAATTTCATACGTTCTGACATAAGAGGCCCAGTACTAACAAAGCTATAATTTACAGATTATGAACTTAGATCTTTATAGGTGAGTTTAGAATTGGTTAACAGTGAATTTTAGCACTCATTTAAAAACACAGATCTTTATTTTCAAAATTGGTCATCAGGGCTCTAAACACATGACCTAGAGGGGAGGTTTTTGGATATAGTCAACAGTGGGTTTGGCAATTAAAATAAAATGCTCACAGGTGTGACCACAGGGGTGTTTGTTGAGGATTGGGTAGGGTTGGGAATGGGGAGGGGTGGTAGTGGGAGTTAAATGTTGATTCTGTGTATTTATGTCTTTCTTTTCTGTGTTTGATGCTGGAATCGATAAAAATGTTAATCATAAAAATAAAAAAAATTAAATAAATGCTCATAGCATCAAGTGTACTTGCCAACACCCTATTGCCATGATGTGTATGTACATTTATCAAAATGATGATTTAAGCCTCCAATATTGATATCCTGTAAGTGCAAACCATTGATTCACATAATTTTATTTGATGTTTTGACTGTATTGCTGCACTGTAAAAAGTGGTAGCCTGCAATTGTTACCTTCAGGAGCTATTGCTACCTGACCTAACTCTTAAAATGAGTTTTGCTGGTGTAACCTAATGTATTCAGGTTGAGTCAGTGAAGTTACTTGAATAAAACCAGTTAATTTATTGTTACAACAAAGCACTTTTTTAGGTAAAAAAAAAGTTTCAGTGTATATTTGTGTGTATATACAGTGTATATATTTTAACTACAAATGTACTTTAAGTACTTATGTAGTAACAAGCAGCGTCTTTATAGATCAATCTCAAATATATAGCAATATATCGATTTATGCATTTAGGTGAGTGTTCAAAATATATTTTTTTCTTGTACAAGTTTTTAGTTTATTGCTTAGATAGTACAGATATTTTTTTTTTTTTTATCTCTAATGCATGATCAAAAATAATATATCATTTGGATATCAAGTGTTTACTGTGTTTTATTAGATGTAAATAAATATATGAAGTGAACTGTTGGATTTTATCACAGTCCTGAACAAAGTCAAAAATTAACTGAAAATCCTGATGATACATCTCCTCTTCAAGTTCTCAGAGACACATTTTTATTTCCCTGGTCTAGTTTAATGAACTAAAATATTTCCTGACTTAGTATTGTGACTTATTATATGTGTTATATTCCTTAATGAACAAGGAGCATTTGTAATATATATATATATTTTTTTTTTATTATTATTTAAACCAAAGATGGGTGTTTCTTAGCTGATTCACTGATTTGGTAGTTGGTTGATTATTACTGAGTTGTTGGGTTGAACATGGTTGGTAGATGATTATGATGGGTTTAAGTGGTAGGTTTAGTACTGTGTTTGGTAGGGTTGGTATATGGCTGATGTTTACCTGCGGTTGATGAGGTCCCTAAGCAGAAGAAAAGGCTGAAGTTGAAGTCGCAGAGGAAAGGGTTGATGTTTCACTAGTGCAGATTATGGTGCAGAACCAGAGCTTTGCATTGCTAATCACTGGTGTCATGCTGTTACTCACCCCACTACAAACATCTCCAGACAAAAGATGCTTGTGATGCCGAGTCCTTAACCATTCAGATCAGATACAAGATACACACCCACCAGCAGTGACTCTAAGGCACATCATGTACGAACACACACCAACATACACACACTTTACGCATACATAGCATTCATTCACACTACAATTATTACAACTACAAACTTAAATGTCTACATTTAAACATTTAAATTCACAAATTTATGCGCATCACAACTATACATATGAATTACATTATAAAAAGTCTACACCTTTTCAAAACTTGCTTCTTTTTTTCCTGCAGAACAAAGTACAAACTATAGCAAATGTGCCCTCCCATCACAGTCAACAATTATCCCCACCTAAGAGTGATGGTTTTCACCACTATTTCCTTACTATCCATTAAAAACAGTATATATATATATATATATACAGTGGGTACGGAAAGTATTCAGACCCCCTTAAATTTTTCACTCTTTGTTATATTGCAGCCATTTGCTAAAATCATTTAAGTTCATATTTTTTCCTCATTATTGTACACACAGCACCCCATATTGACAGAAAAACACAGAATTGTTGACATTTTTGCACATATATTAAAAAAGAAAAACTGAAATATCACATGGTCCTAAGTATTCAGACCCTTTGCTGTGACACTCATATATTTAACTCAGGTGCTGTCCATTTCTTCTGATCATCCTTGAGATGGTTCTACACCTTCAATTGAGTCCAGCTGTGTTTGATTATACTGATTGGACTTGATTAGGAAAGCCACACACCTGTCTATATAAGACCTTACAGCTCACAGTGCATGTCAGTGCAAATGAGAATCATGAGGTCAAAGGAACTGCCTGAAGAGCTCAGAGACAGAATTGTGGCAAGGCACAGATCTGGCCAAGGTTACAAAAAAATGTCTGCTGCCCTTAAGGTTCATAAGAGCACAGTGGCCTCCATAATCCTTAAATGGAAGATGTTTGGGATGACCAGAACCCTTCCTAGAGCTGGCCGTCCAGCCAAACTGAGCTATCGGGGGAGAAGAGCCTTGGTGAGAGAGGTAAAGAACCCAAAGATCACTGTGGCTGAGCTCCAGAGATGCAGTCGGGAGATGGGAGAAAGTTGTAGTAAGTCAACCATCACTGCAGCCATCCACCAGTCGGGGCTTTATGGCAGAGTGGCCCGACGGAAGCCTCTCCTCAGTGCAAGACACATGAAAGCCTGCATGGAGTTTGCTAAAAAACACCTGAAGGACTCCAAGATGGTGATAAATAAGATTCTCTGGTCTGATGAGACCAAGATAAAACTTTTTGGCCTTAATTCTAAGCGGTATGTGTGGAGAAAACCAGGCACTGCTCATCACCTGTCCAATACAGTCTCAACAGTGAAGCATGGTGGTGGCAGCATCATGCTGTGGGGGTGTTTTTCAGCTGCAGGGACAGGACGACTGGTTGCAATCGAGGGAAAGATGAATGCGGCCAAGTACAGGGATATCCTGGACGAAAGCCTTCTCCAGAGTGCTCTGGACCTCAGACTGGGCCGAAGGTTCACCTTCCAACAAGACAATGACCCTAAGCACACCGCTAAAATAACGAAGGAGTGGCTTCACAGCAACTCCATGACTGTTCTTGAATGGCCCAGCCAGAGCCCTGACTTAAACCCAATTGAGCATCTCTGGAGAGACCTGAAAATGGCTGTCCACTAACGTTTACCATCCAACCTGACAGAACTGGAGAGGATCTGCAAGTGGGAATGGCAGAGGATACCCAAATCCAGATGTGAAAAACTTGTTGCATCTTTCCCAAAAAGACTCATGGCTGTATTAGATCAAAAGGGTGCTTCTACTAAATACTGAACAAAGGGTCTGAATATTTAGGACCATGTGATAGTTCAGTTTTTCTTTTTTAATAAATGTGCAAAAATGTCAACAATTCTGTGTTTTTCTGTCAATATGGTGTGCTGTGTGTACAATAATGAGGGAAAAAAAATGAACTTAAATGATTTTAGCAAATGGCTGCAATATAACAAAGAGTGAAAAATTTAAGGGGGTCTGAATACTTTCCGTACCCACTGTAATGCTCTGGTTTATGTCTTAGAGGCAGTGAAAGGCACATAAAGTATATTCTTTATTCATCTGAGGACTTCTGACTAGGAAGGCAGTATGATATTTCACTTGCCCAAAAAAATCAATTTCGCAGACCACATCTCAAAGAGAGCATTATCATGTAGATTTACACTCTACAATATCAGGAAGATAAGACCCTTCCTCTCTGAACATGCCACACAACTTCTTGTTCATTCACTTGTCATAACTAGACTGGACTACTGTAACGCTCTCATTGCAGGCCTCCCCGCATGCGCAATTAGACCCCTGCAAATGATCCAGAATGTAGCATCTCGTCTGGTCTTTAATGAAACAAAGAGAGCCCATGTTACACACCTCCTTGACTTTCTTCACTGTTGATGCAAATATCAAATTCAAGGCTCTGATGCTGGCATATAGAACAGTCACTGAGTCTGCTCCAGCATACCTAAAATAATTTCTGCAGAGCTACATTCCCACCGGAAGCCTGCAGTCGGCTAAGGAATGGCACCTTGTTGTACCAACACAAAGAGGCACCAAAACACTTTCCCGGACATTCGGTTTCATCGCACCACATTGGTGGAATGACCTTCCCAACTCCATCGGAGAAGCTGACTCCCTTTCCATCTTCAAAAAATGGCTAAAAACACATCTTTTCCATGAGCACTTCACCAGTCACAAAAAAAAAAAAAAAAGTAAAAGAAAACAATTCTTGTTGCACTTTAATCTGTCTTTAATACTACTATTCCGATGCAATTGAAACTTTGTAATACAGGACTTTTCATACCACTGTCTCCTTAAGATGATTTGCTTACAATGTATTCCTCTTTTGTAAGTTGCTTTGGATAAAAGCATCTGCCAAATTAATAAATGTAAGATGTCAATGTAAAAAATACTCACATTAACAAAGAAGGCTGGACTATACTGCCACAAGACACATAAAAGACAACAGACACATTACATAAAGGAAAAACACAGCACAAAAGATGCTTACATGATTATCTTTTGTGGACTTCCCATTGACTAGTTATTTATTTATTTAGTAATTTTATGATTATGTTAGACTATCCATCACTATCAGTGCTTTCCCCTCACTTTGTCCTTTATTTTGCTGCTGTCTTTAGAAAGTGACAGTGTGTCCTTGAGACTGGAAAATGTGAAACAAGACATTATTTACTCTCATTATAAACCATATGCCCTTCTCAGGACATCCCTAAAAGGACCTTTTTTTCTTCTTCAAATTTAGCTAATTAAAAGGACAGTTCACCCAAAAATTGTATTTCTGTCATCATTCACACACCCTCATATTGTTCCAAACTCCTATGACTTTCTTTCTTCCATGGAACACTAAAGGAGAAGTTAGGCAGTATGTCTCAGACCCCATTTACACCTGGTATTAAGATGCATCTCGGGTGATCCGATCACATGTGGTCAGGTTGCTTTGATGCATCACCTGCGACCACTCTCCTGTCTCTGATTTCATGACAAAATACATCAATCACTATGACAGTGTATTACTGCATGATAATAAACTGCAAAAAGAGTCTTAAGACAAAGAAAGTGAGAAAACAACAGCACACTGTTTCCCCTAGATGCAGTTGGAATTTAATCTAAGCACAAACGCAAAATTTCAAGCAAAGATCTCAGTTATTTTAACGGAGTATCTCAATTTGCAACGATTACGATTGGGCTCCATCAGTATCGGAACGATGACTGGCTGGAGCAGAGAATTAGCTAACGCATTGAATCACCGGCGAGTTGACATTGCCCGTATGCAAGGAAATGTGCCAAGTCAAGGGACATCGGACAAGGATTCAAGTTGGTCTATTACAGTACATCGACAAAGAGGAACGACGTCACCCTTAATGAGATTGCATCATGGCCATGGAGCGGATAAGGATCATCTAATTTCGCTTAAGATCGAAACAGAGAGAAATGTCCTGCGAGTCCTGTCATGCTACACACACCAGTCTAGCTGCATCAAGAGAAATATGACTTCTGGAATGGTCTCGATGGCCATCTTCAGACCACTGGCGAAGAAGAGCTGCTCCAGATTGGCAGCAACCAAAACTGACAAGTTGGGAGCACCAGGGATGGGTTCGAACAGATACAAGGCAGACATGGTTATGGAACTTGAAATGAGAAACGCAAGCGAGTTCTTGAGTGGACACAAGCACACGACCTGGCAATCATTAACACCTTCTTCTAGAAGCAGCTGTCCAATCTGTACAGCAGCGGTGGCAATGCCACGCAGATTGATTTCTGACTCCTTTGAGACTTAAAGCTTGCCACCAATGCCAAAGTCATTTGATCGGACAACGTAGCTCCACAACACCGGATACTCATGCTCGACATGCATCTCCAAGTTCAGCCAAATAAGAAGCAGCCAACGGCAGGGCAAGAACGGATTCAGTGGTGTAAACTGGCCAAACATTGAGCCATCATGGTGAAAACATGTGGCCGTGTGGGAATCGATCGCCATGCACGTTACTGAATGCCCACTGTCTGCTTCATCGACAATTGGTGGAATGAAGATGCCCAGTGCATTGTCAAGGAGAAAAAGCCCATCTTCAAGACATGGAAGAAATTGAGAAGAGAAGGAGACCTACAGAGGAATCGCATCCTCAAATCTCCGGCGAAGTGCGTGGTGGCTCAGGCTAGAGACGTGTATCTCCAAGACTTATATGGCCAACTGGAAACCCCTGAGGGGGCTTATAAGATAAACAGGCTAGACAGTGCATGGCACTGGGCGACGCAGGACAATGGACATATCAAGCACGTCAAGGACGAGAATGGTTGGCTCATGAAGAACATGCCCAACATCCTCTGATGATAGAATGACCACTTCGCTCATGTGTGCAAAAAGGAGTACCCATATCCACCAATACTAAATGCAGCAGCTGTCACTAGTCCCATCCAGCCAATATCGACTGTCGAAGTCATGGTTGCCATCAGCAAGTTGAAGGCGGGCAAGGCGGGCAAGGCAACCAGGCCGGATGACCTCCCAGCAAAAGTGTGGAATCTCAGGGGAATGCGAGGAGCGGAGATCCTTGCAATGATGTTTAATAAGATCGTGGATGCCAGCGAAGTCCCGCCAGCTTGGTTGACCAGTGTTACCGTACCGATTTGGAAGAACAAAGGCGATGTCACAACTGCTCCAATTATCGACCAATCTGGCTGCTATGCCATAATGAGGATCTTTGAGCGTGTACTGGGCCGCCGACTCAGCGCAATGATATCATGATATTGCCTAATCAATGTGGCTTTGTGAGGGGATTTGGCACAACAGATGATATCCATGCTGCACGCTGATAGAGAAGATGCACAGCATGGAGAAAAGAACTGTGCACCTCACCTTCCTGGACCTGGAGAAAGCCTTTGACTGAGTGCTACATGACCTGATCTAGCACAGATAAATTGCAAAGCGCAAGCACACAGTAGAGTTCAGTGGGCAAAAAGATTGCTTGTGTCCGTCACAGTACAGTTCACAACAATGCACAAATATTAGTTTGGATTGAATCCAAGAATGTCCATTATAGGGATGTGTGTAGTATGAGGAGAAATACACAAACTAAAAGTAACAAAACAGAAGATAAACAAACATTCGGTGTGAAGCAGCAGCGCTTAGTAAACAAATTTCCAGTATCCAGGACGACAGGTGTCAGTTTAGTGTCCAAAACCACAAGAACTACTGGGACCAACAGGACGAGTAAGAGTAAAATCTTACTGACTGCACCTTAATACCAGATGTAAATAGGGTCTCAGTCACCACTGACTTTCATTGCATATTTTTTTTCCTAATGAAAGTGAATATTGGCTGAGGCTGCCATTCTGCCTATGTTTCCTTTCATGTTTTTTTCATAAAGTTTGTTTTTATTTTTAGACTTATTATACATCTATTGTAATATGCTCCAAAATACCCACAATGTATTTGACCCCCTCCCCCCCTTACACACACACACACACACACACACACACACACACACACACACACGCATGGACGTTCAGCCCCATAGACATATATGTCTATGTACAGCCCCACCCGCGCAGGAATTGTGGGAAGACATGGCAGCTTCCGGTGTTTGTTTTGAGTGAGTTTTCCGCACAGTAATGTCAACACTTTAAAGAGCTTCACAACTTTATCAGTACCGCGGTTCGGTCCGGTTCGGGATGGAGGAGAGCGGCAGTGTGGACAGCGTGGAGTCGCTTTGCAGGTACCAGCAGAAAACACACACACATAAACTCTCTTTCCCCCTCACACACACACTCACAGGCACTTCTACGGGAAAATATAAAGTTGTATTCCACAAATGCGCTTTAGGAATCACGTTCACGGATATTTGAGGCTTCCTCAGTATGCTTTCTCTGTCCGAAGTACACGAGAGATCATGAGCAAATCACAGGCGTGGACTTAACCGGTCTTCATCCTCTGATATTCTTTTAGCACCACCACGACCCGCTCGGACCGCTCGAGTGGCACCAGAGTGTTGGATGCAGAGCTGCGGGTCAGAACCGAAACACAACACTTTACACTCTGTTCCAAAAACTGCTGTATGTTCTGTGTTATACATAATGAGCATACAGACCTCTATTCATAAACTAAACCGCATTTGTTTTTTTCCCTCTCCATTTCAGACTAAAGAAAAGGCATTTGAAAAGGTATTAAAGTTATCAAAGTTTAATTAGGTGTTAAAGGTTTCTCAAGCTCTTGTGCACTGATCCGATGTTGTCCTTTTATTTAGGCCTATATGGACCCCAGTAAAAAAGAGCTTCCTCTTTTGCCAGAGGAACTGATTCAGGATGCGGGTATTTGTGGCGTAGTATATATTACTGTATTTCACTACTGCAAGATGGTTTGATTTCCATAGATTCCTGCTTTGATGGTTTTATTGTGTGTGTTCAGCTAAAGACGTGACTTATATTTGTCCATTTGTTGGGCCTGTTAGAGGAACTCTAACTGTTACCAACTACAGACTGTTCTTCAGATGCACTGACCGGGTAAGATATAAACACACTGTCCCTATAAGATACAAGCAGCTGATCAAAAAGTCTGTGTTCATTCACACATGTTTGTGTATTAAGGAGCCAGCATTTGTGCTAGATCTACCGTTGGGAGTTTTAAGCAAAGTAGAGAAGATCGGCGCTGCAACCAGCAGAGGAGATACCTCATATGGACTTATCTGCAAGGTGTGTGTGTGCGCGCGCGCTGTAAACAAAACTAGTTTTGATTTTTGCATGTGTGTGTGTTTAATGCTCATTGTCATACCTTTCAACACTCCCGTATTTCACACACATCTCCCTCCCGTTTTGTTATTTCTCCCGGGAAGCTCCTGTAATTTGTATGGCCCAAACCTCCTTATATGAATAATTACATATTATTCCAAGGTTGGCCATTTGCCAGATCTTGTATGAAACGCATCCTACTCACACAATCGACACATCATAGAAATTTCAACCCATTTGTGACCTCAACCTGGCAACCTGCAACCCAGTTGCGCTGTTGGTACCTGCGCAGTTAGTTGACGCGGGAAGTTCAATCAAGCATCACTGGTAGAGGGGAGGTAAAGACTTTGGTGGTGCTCCGGCGAAAAAAACTAAATATACATGTCAATTTAACAGCAGCTGGACGGAAGAATTTAATTTAATATCTCGAAGCCATATTGACAATGGCCACGCCTTTTGCAATGTGTGTCGCACTGATTTTAATATCGGACACGGTGGGGAAAATGACGTTACTCAGCACATGTATGTATTTTGCCTTCCTGTGCCACGCCCCGCCCGTTCAGAGGTCTCCCGGATATTGGTACCCAAATGTTGACAGGTATGCTCATTGTGTGTGTTGTAGGACGTGAGAAACTTGCGCTTTGTGCACAAGGAGCCTGATGACTCGTTGAAGAAGTCAGTGTTTGAGGTTCTGATAAAATTTGCCTTTCCAGTGTCCAACAACGTGGTGAGAAATGGTCATAGATATAGAGCATTGATTAACTCATAGCCTTCAAGAAATACTCAAGTCGCAAGTCTCTCCCTCCTTCCCTCTTTTTCTAGTCTCTCTTTGCATTTACGTATAAGGAAGTGTTTCCTGAGAATGGATGGAAGGTGTATGATCCACTAGCTGAATACAAGAGACAGGTATATAAAGTGTTTTTTTTTTTTTTTACACATTTGCTTTATTTTACAGTTCTCCTTATTCTCTCGCTTAAAGGAATAGTTCACCCAAAAATGAAAATTCATCATTTACTCACCATCATGCCATCCAATTTCTTATGCTGATCACAAACAAAAATTTTTAGTAGAATATTTCAGCTCTGTTGGTCCTCAATATGCAAGTGAATGGGTACCAATATTTTGAAGCTCAAAAGCACACAAAGGCAGCATAAAAGTAATCCATACGACACCAGTGGTTAAATCTATATCTTCAGAAGCGAGAAGATAGGTGTGGGTGAGAAACAGATCAATATTTAAGTCCTTTTTTTTTTTACTATGAATTCCACTCCTTGCCCACTAGGTTGTGATTTGCATGAATAATGTGCAGCTCCTAAAACACAAGAAAAAGAAAGTGAAAGTGGAAATTTATTTTAAAAAAGGACATAAATATTGATCTGTTTCTCACCAACACTTATATCACTTCTAAAGATATGGAGCAACTATTGGCATCGATTAATTTGTAAAACCAATACAGTATATCGGCCCACCTCTAATCCAAATACTTCTTGTCCTAATTTTAAATAATTTGTTTCTAATGTAATGACATTTATAAATTTGTACCTTTTGGGGCCATTGTATATAAATATGTGTGTGTGAAGGGTCTTCCAAACGAGAGCTGGAGGATCTCTAAAGCGAATGATCACTATGAGCTGTGCGATTCATACCCAGCGGCACTAGTTGTCCCTGTTAACATCACTGATGAGGAACTGAGGCGAGTCTTCAGCTTCAGGGCTAAAGGTCGCATACCGGTCAGTGACATCAGTTCAACGTCAATTTGTGGGATTGTTAATCTTTTGGCCACAATGCATCATCTCACCAACTGATCCATGTTGTTCCCTCCACTTTAGGTATTGTCATGGATCCATCCAGAGAGTCAAGCCACAGTGGTTCGGTCCAGTCAGCCGATGGTTGGCCAGAACGGCCGGCGGTGCAAAGAAGATGAGAAGCTCTTGCATGCCATCATGGATGCAAATGCACAATCACACAAACTCTTCATATTCGATGCCAGACCCAGTGTGAATGCTGCAGCCAACAAGGTGAGTATTACACTAATCCCAGTGTATGTTTCACATGAAATGGAAGCTTTGAAAATCCTGTATTTGTCTGTTTTTTAGATGAAAGGAGGCGGGTATGAAAGTGAAGATGCTTATCAGAATGCTGAACTGGTGTTTCTGGATATACACAATATTCACGTAATGCGTGAGTCACTTCGGAAGCTGAAGGAGGTTGTCTACCCCAACATCGAGGAATCTCACTGGCTGTCCCACCTTGAGTCCACCCACTGGCTAGAACATATCAAGGTGAGAGGAGAGGGGCATTTAAGACCTCTACATCACTTTTCTTACATTCAAAGAATGAGGATGATGGTGACACTGATGGTGATTTTTGTGTTTGACAGTTGATTTTGGCTGGAGCTTTAAGGATAGCTGATAAAGTGGAGTCTGGGAAAACTTCAGTGGTGGTTCACTGCAGTGATGGCTGGGACAGAACGGCTCAGCTGACTTCACTGGCCCTGATAATGCTGGATTCTCATTACAGAACCATTCGGGGGTTTCAGATACTTCTGGAGAAAGAATGGCTCAGCTTTGGCCACCGCTTCCAACTGGTTAATGCACAGAGAATAACAGACACACATTGCATTAAAGCCCTATTGAATTGTAATAATTTGAAGTGCTGTTGACTGTGTCTCCAGCATTTTGTCCCAGTCTGCTTGTGTAATTCTAATCAATCTCAATTTCTTTATTCATTGTTTTTATTTGAAAATTCTCTCATTAGTTACTCACCCTCATTCCATCCCAGATGTGTATAACTTTCTTTCTTCTGCTGATCACAAATAAAGATATTTAGAATAATATCTCTGCTCTGTAGGCCCATACAAATCAAGTCAAACGACATTCACAATTTTTGAAGCTCGCAAAGCATATAAATGCAGTATAAATGGAATCCATATTTGAGTGGTCAAATTCATGTCTTCAGAAGTGAATTGGTAGGTGTGGGTGAGAAACAGATCAATATTTATGTCTTTTTTAACTATAAATGACCACTTTAAAACAGCCCTCCTAAGCAATCTTCTATCCTAAGAGTTGTTCTTTTGTTTTTTGGTGATTTACATTCTATGTTCATAATGGCATTTACTGGGCAGGGAGATGAATCTATAGTAAAACGTACTGAGATATTGATCGGTTTCTCTCCCACATCTGTCATATCGCTACTGAAGACATGGATTTAACTACTGGAGTCTTTTGGATTATGCTGACTTTGTGCTTTTTTGAGCTTCAAAGTTTGGACCCTGTTGAATTGCATTGTATGGACTACAAAGCTGAAATATTCATCTAAAAATTTTGTTATGTGTTCAGCAGAACAAAAAAAGTCACAGAAGTCATCTGGGATGGCATGAGGGTAAGTAAATGATGAGAGAATTTTTGGGGGGCTGAACTATTCCTTAGAGTGAATGTTTTAGTGCCATTTTTAAGTAAATGTTTATAATAAATACTGTACATGATTATTCTGTTTGTGTGTGTCTATAGAGGGTGGGTCACGGTGACAAGAATCACACAGATGCCGATCGCTCTCCTATCTTCCTGCAGTTCATTGACTGTGTGTGGCAGATGACAAGACAGGTTAGTGCAAAGAAAAAAGGGACTATGTTCACACATATTCAACACCACATCAAGGCAAAAAGCATTATAAATTATATATAAAGTAGATCTGCACAGTGTTATACAATTCCCTCTTATTTATAAAAAAAAATCACAGCAATGTTTTGATCAAAATGATCTCTGTCAGGCTGTTGAAGTGCAAAGAAACCTACAGTTACCAGAGCAATGTGTGTCTTTTAAAATGTCTTAAATGTACTACCACAGTCGGTCTCTATACATAACAATGTGTGTTTTTGTGTAGTTTCCTGCAGCTTTCGAGTTCAATGAGTATTTCCTCATAACAATACTGGATCACCTGTACAGCTGCCTTTTTGGTACATTTCTATGTAACAGTGAGCAACAAAGACTTAAAGAGGTAAGAGATATCTTGTGGGTGTATGTGTATACACATTTGTGTTCTCACAGTACAAATATAATATATATTATACACAGTGGATAATAAAAGTCTACACATCCCTGTTAAAATGCCAGTTTTTTGTGATGTAAAAGAATGAGACAAAGATAAATCATGTCAGAAATGTTTACACTCTTAATGTGACCTATGTGAACAATTTAATTGAAAAACAAACTGAAATCTTCGTGGGTGAAAAATTTAAATGAAAAACCTTACAATAACCTGGTTGCATAAGTGTGCACACCCTTTTAGAACTGGGATGTGGCTGTGTTCAGAATTAACCAATCACATTCAAACTCATGTTAAACACCTGCCATCATTTAAAGTGACTCTGATTAATCACAAATAAAGTTCAGCTGTTCTAGTAGGATTTTCCTGACATTTTCTTAGTTGCATCTCATAGCAAAAGCCATGGTCCGCAGAGAGCTTCCAAAGCATCAGAGGGATCTCATTGTTGAAAGATGTCAGTCAGGAGAAGGGTACAAAAGAATTTCCAAAGCATTAGATATACCATGGAACACAGTGGAGACAGTCATCATCAAGTGGAGAAAATATGGCACAACAGAGACATTACCAAGAACTTGACGTCCCTCCAAAATTGATGAAAAGACGAAAAAAAAGAAAACTGGTCAGGGAGGCTTCCAAGAGGCCTACAGCAACATTAAAGGAACTGCAGGAATTTCTGTGAAATACTGACTGTGTGCTACATGTGACAACAATCTCCTGTATTCTTCATATGAATGGGGTAGGGTGGCAAGACGGAAGCCTTTTCTTACAAAGAAAAACATGCAAGCCCGGCTGATGTTTGCAAAAACAAACATTAAGTCTCCCAAAAGCACGTGGGAAAATGTGTTATGGTCTGATGAAACCAAGGCCATAATTCCAAAAGGTATGTTTGGCACAAAAACAACACTGCACATCACCCAAATAACACCATACCCACAGTGAAGCATGGTGGTGGCAGAATCATGCTTTGGGGCTGTTTTTCTTCAGCTTTAGTCAGGGTGGAGGGAATTATGAACAGTTCCAAATACCAGGCAATTTTGGCACAAAACCTTCAGGCGTCCGTTAGAAAGCTGAAGAGGAAGTTCACCTTTCAGCATGACAATGACCCAAAGCACACATCCAAATCCACAAAGGCATGGCTTCACCAGAAGATTAACGTTTTGGAATGACCCAGACCTGAATCCAATTGAACATCTGCATAAAATCAAAAGGTGCTTCAACAAAGTATTAGTTTAAGGGTGTGCAACCAGGTTATTGTGAGTTTAAAAATTTTTCCCCTCAAAGATTTCAGTTTGTTTTTCAATTGAATTTTTCACGTTATAGGTCACATTAAAGGTGGAAACATTTCTGACATGATTTATCTTTGTCTTGTTCTTTTACATCACAAGAACCTGGCATTTTAACAGGGGTGTGTAGACTTTTTATATCCACTGTGTATAAAATATATATATATATATATATATATATATATATATATTTCTAGAAGATTGTTATTCAAAACACCACCTAAATTAAATCAGATCTCCTCTAACAGATCTAAATGTCCATTTTAAGAAAAATTCTCAATCATTCAGCTGACAATTCAGATATATGTATTATTAATGTTTGTGAGTCTAAAGGATTGTCTGTATGTTTAGGAAGTGCCAAAGCGCACTGTGTCTCTCTGGTCATTTGTGAATAGCCAACTAGAGGAGTTTGTGAATCCGTTGTATGTGCACTACCCTTCCCGTGTGCTCTTCCCCACTGTTGGTATACGACACCTCCAGCTCTGGGTCTCCTACTACATACGCTGGAATCCTCGGATGCGCCCACAGGTAAACAAATTCACTCTTAATTGGATTACATTTAATCCAGGATCCATTATAATGGGTATTTTAATGGCATGCATTTGAAAGTCTCTGTTTCCTGTAAAAGTACTTGTTTCTGTGTTTAGGAGCCTGTCCATCAGCGCCATAAAGAGCTGCTCGCCAAAAGGGTGGAGCTTCAGAAGAGGGTGGAAGAGCTACAACGTGAGGCGACTAATCGAACGGCCTCTTCATCTTCTGAGAGGGCCGGATCTCCAACTCGCTCCATCACACCTGTGCAAACCTTTGTATAAGGTCCCTATACTCTAATAGAAAGAGTGTGTGAGCATGTGTAATGTAGTCCTTACATTACTTGGAGTGATACACAACTGATGTAAATTCACACACCAACATTCACCTCGCTGATACCAGCTGGCTGGATGTAAGAAGCTTTTAATCACTAAAAATGCTTTTGGTATTATATTAATACAATTATTATTAAGACTAGTAGTGAGGCATTAAGACATGTTAGATACATATTAGGGATTGTAATGGATAAGCTTTATATTGTAGTAAAACTGGGTGGAGGACATGCTCATCACGAGCATCACATGACCAAAGCAGTGGCGAGGTATTTGGGCCTTAGACCGTTATGTACGGAATTCTGTCTTTACATGAAATTCTAAATTTTCTTAGGCTCATTTCAGATGACACTATTCACATAAGTGATACAGTCCTGTTCATTCCATATGCACTCTAATTTATCAATTGTTAAACTAGAAGCAAATGTTAAAGAAATTGTCCACCCAAAAATTTTAATTCTCTTATGATTTACTCACCCTCATGCCATTCCAGATGTGTATGACTTTCATCTGCAGGACACATTAAGATATTTAAAGAATTTCTCAGCTCTGTTGGTCCTCGCATTGCAACTGAATGGGTACCAACATTTTGGAAATGCACATGACTCCAGTGGTTACATCCATGGGTTCAGACACGATATGATAGGCGTGGGTGAGAAACAGCTCAACATTTAAGTAATTTTTTTGTCACAAATTCTCCTCCCTGCCCATTAGAGGGCGATATGCATTAAGACTGTGAATCACCGAAGAAGGATGAGAAAGTGAAAGTGTAGATTGACTGAGCAGGGTGGAGAATTTATAGTAAAAACAATTGAAATAAATATTGATCTGTTTCTCACCCACACCTGTCTGATTGCTTCAGAATATATGGATTTAACAACCAGTCTGGAGTACTTTTATTTTGCCCTTATGTGGATTTTGGAGCTTCGACATTTTGGCACCCATTCGAAATTTTGGCACCCATTCACTTGTATGAAACTATAGACCTGAGAAATTCTTCAAAAAAAATCTTTGCTTGTGTTCAGCAGATGAAAGAAAGTCAAACATCTTTGGTGTCGGATGGTAGGAGGGTGAGTAAATCATGAGAGAATTAAAATTGTGTGAACAAACCCTTTTAAGTGTGTTGATGCTAATTTAATGGGCATCTGTTTGCATTAATCACCACTAGGTGGTGCTATGCTACAAGAGAATCTACAGCAATAAACACCTGTAGTGTCTTTATCTTCACAACAGATGGTGTATTTTGTTCATGTGGGGTTACAACATACACTATATGGACAAAAGTATTGGGACACCTACACATTACACCTACAGGAGCTTTTATGATATCCCATTCTAAATCCATAGGCATTAATATCGAGTTGGTCCCCACTTTGCAGCTATAACAGCTTCTACTCTTATGGGAAGGCTTTCTACATGATTTTGGAATGTGTCTGTTGGAATTTTTACCCATTTTTCCAGAAGAGCATTTGTGAGGTCAGACACTGATGTTGGATGAGAGGGCCTGGCTCGCAATCTCCATTCTAGTTCATCCCAAAGGTGTTGAGGTCAGGGCTCTGTGTGGGTCAGTCAAGTTCTTCCCCACCAAACTCATCCAACCATGCCTTTATGGACCTTGCTTTGTGCACTGGGGCACAGTCATGCTGGAACAGAAAAGAGCCCCCCCAAACTGTTTCCACAAAATTGGAAGCATAGAATTTTCCAAAATGTCTTGGAAAGCTGAGGCATTGAAAGGTGTGGGCCTAGGCCAACCCCAGAAAACAACCCCATAGCATTATCCCTCCTTCGCCAAAATTTACAGCACAATGCAGTCAAGCAGGAAATGCTCTCCTGGCATTCGCCAAACCCAGACTTATACATAAGACTGCAAGATAGAGAAGTGTGATTTGTCACTCCACAGAACACATATGCAATGCTCCAGAGTCCAGTGGAGCACAGCTTTTGTGCTGATGTTAATGCCAGGGGAGGTTTGGAACTCTGCAGTTATAGAGTCAGCAGAGCGTTGGCGACTTTCACGCACTATGCGCCTCAGCATTTGGCAACCCCGCTCTGTAACTTTACGTGGTCTGAGTTGCTGTGGTTCCTAAACGCTTCCACTTTGCAATAATACCATTTACAGTTGATCGTGGAATATCTAGGATGGAAGAAATTTCACAAACTGACTTGTTGCAAAGATGGCATCCTATTACAGTACCACGCTCTAATTCAGTGAGCTCTTTAGAACTACCCATTCTTTCACAAATGTTTGTAAAGGCAGACTGCAGAGCTAGGTGCTTGATTTTATACACAAGTGGGAATGGGACTGAATGAAATGCCTGAATTCAATGGTTAAGAGGTGTGGCCCAATACTTTTGTCATTTTATATATATATATATAGCAAGATTACAGAATGGCACATGTATGCATGTATGTATGTGAATTTATGTACAAAGCAGCCATTTGGTCCAAGAGCTGCACAAGACACCAGCTATGATTCTAAACGTGAGATTTTAAGAGGTAACCTCTGTTGATCCAGTGTGAAATAAATATATGGCAAGCACAAATGTCTTGTTGCATCTTCAGAGCTTCCTGACATTATTCCCAACAATACATCAAGTGTCTGACTTACTATTATACTTTTGAAACATGGTCCAGTTGCTGCATTTCTTTACCTACTGCTTGATTGTTGACTGGAGAAAGGCGAGGCTTACTGAATTCAGTGTTCACTAGGTGTTGTTTTATATATTTGTCATAAAGCACATACTTTTAATTCAAAGTGACTTTATCAAGTAAAAAGCTTTTTGCTCACTGAGGTATCCTATTTCGCTATACTGCAGAATATTCTGGGTTCAATACAAGTTAAATTCAATCGACAGCATTTGTGGCATGATATTAACACACTTATTTCGACTCGTCCCTCCTTTTCTTAAAAAAAAAAAAAAAAAGAAAAAATCTGAAATGAATGGGGGTTAATTTTACATTAAAATATTCACTTTTTCAAATGTATAGACAAACAAAACGCATGTTAAAATGATTTTAGTTTAACAAAATCACTTACTATTTCTGTGTGAAGTTATAGCCAATTTTACAACTTTGTTATCATGACAATGTAATATCAACAAACCCTAAAATGATGATTTAAACAACTTTACAACTCTTAAGTCTTTACAGAAAGATTACTGTAAGTGCTTCTATACAATTTTAAGTTTCACATTTCTGTGTTTAAACCCTCCAAAAATTGCCCTCATTCACTTTCACTGTAAGTGCCTCACTGTAACCTCAATTCTTGCTTATTTTTTTTCCTTTTTTTAAAGGAGGAACGAGTCAAAATAAATTTGTGGTAATCAACATTATTCCACAAATGCTGTCGATTTAAGCTTAACCTGTATTGAATCCGGAACATTCCTTTAAACATTCTGTCTACTAATTAAAATTAGGTAAGTGCAATCAACTGGATTAACAAACACTGGCTCCAAAAACACTTTTAATTGCACATAAATGACACATTCAATTGCATCTTGACTCAATCATCAGGATCTTTAAACATGTACTTATATATCTATATATAAAAATAACAAGTACTTACACAATATTATTTACAATTTGTGTGTTGAATTTACTTTCGAACATGTCTTGGCATGGTAGTTAGGTGCCAGCAGTCCTCCTTAGTCTGTACTTTACCACTTGCCTCTCTTGCTCCAGTCTTTAGGAGTGAAATGCAAACATTTGGGATCAATGCGGAGAAGTCGTTTCTGCATGGCCCGCTCATGACCTTCCACTATGTCCTCAGACAGTGTGAGGATATACTGACCCTGAAAGGGAAGTAGGGTAAATTAGTCTTCCTGAACAGCCCACACTAAGAACATGATTTAGATCGATTTCCCACCCCCATTGTATTTGCAGGTGGCATGCATGGTTGTCACATGAAAGGAATAGTTCTCATGAAAAGTCTGTCATGATTTAAACTCATGTAATTCCAAATCCCTTTGACTTTATGCAGATCACAAAAGGAAAACTTGTGCAGAACTTGAGTTGTTTTAATGCTAAACAACACCATTTCTCAAGGCACTGTGGAAAAAGCTTCTCTCATAGCACTCAAATGCATAAAGGATGTCAAGATTTTTGCAAAAAAAAAAATAAGCGTGAGTTGCATAGAGTTCTTCTGGATCCTTTTCTAAGCTTTAAAGTGAGGTATTATTCATTGACATTGTATTGTAAAGATGCAGGGGGATCTTTTTTTAAATATCTCTTTTTGTGTTTCGTTTAAAGTTTTGGAACAACAAGGGTAAATTGTGATATTTATGAAATTCTGAATTTTCATTTTTGGATGAACTATGCCATTAGTATGGAGTGTGAAATCTGACAATGTCCCTTTCATTTGAAGTTATCTCTTATAATTTACCTTATAATAATTGATGAGGTTGAGGTATTGGAGAGTAGATATCACATCTTCTTTCTTGACACTTGTGATCTCACTAATTTCACTAACAAAAACAAAAATGTAATGAATACAAACTGCTCAACTGAGTCAATTAAAATGAAAATACATATACTCATGTCTGGTGTGTCATCAACATTGGGCTTATGAAGCAGTGGGCACATACTTGATGGTGATCTGGGGTCTTTCTCCATTCTCTGATTTGAGGCTCATGAGGATCTCCAGAATGGTTTGCGACCAGTATGATCGGTAGGAAAGCAGGCCCAGATCAGACAGAGGCTTTTCCGGAGTACCTGTCTTTCCTTCCACCTTTGAGAGCTCATAACCTGGTGATCAAGGCAAAAACACTCAGGATTCAGGACTTTTAAATAATAATACAATTAAAGAATCATCTATATATATATATATATTTTTTTTTTAAGACTGCAACCAATAATATCACCTAATCTGAAAGAAGCAAATGACATTTCTCCCTGAGTAAAATTACTCACTGAATTCAATTAGTAGCTTGCCATAGCCTCTTCTCTGGTAAGGTGGTAAAGTCAGAATACAGGCCACATTATAGTCTTCTGTTGATTCCTTCTCCTATAATAAGAAAGGGACAGATGTTAAATACACAATACATGCAAGGTTATCATCTCTATAAAAGGAGGGGTTTTATAAAACAAAAACAAAACATTAGAGCACCGATGCAAGCAGAGTTGGGATGTACCTTGGAGAAGTAGCCAACGATGTGGAATCCCTTTGAGTCGTACTCAGTCATAACATAGAAAAGGAAAGGATCTGTGTCATAGTAAAGGGTCTTATGGTCCAAGAAGCATTTGGCCAATAAACACAAATTTTGAGAATATGCCTGTGCAATGAAAGAAAAAAAACAGATTTATTACTCCCATCTAATTCAAACATTTGAGCATGTTCAATTTTAACTACCGTACATGCAACAATATGTACCAGGGTGTTGGATGCTGTTTGGGGGGGGGGGGGGGAAACATGTCAAGCAATATTCCTGGTTCAATACAAGTTAACCTTAATTGACAGTCTTTGTGGCACAATATTTATTACCACAAATATTTATTTTTGACTCGTCCCACATTTTCTTTAGAAAAAAAAAAAAAGTGGTTACAGTGAGGTACTTTCAAATGGAAGTGAATGGGGGCCAATTTTTGAACATTAAAATAAGTTTCAAAAGTATAGCCACAAGGCAAAGGAAATGTGATTGATGTAAACATGATTTTATTGTGATAAAATGACTTTTCTGTGTAAAGTTATCCACAGATTTCCTGAGCAACCACTGGCCAGTGCCATGATTCTAATTGCCTGTTTTGTTTATGGAGACACTATGTAAAAACTACCGAAATGAGTGATTCAGATTGAGAAAGAAAACCATTTAAGTGTTATTTGGAGTAAAAATTCATTTCAGGCTCAACTTATGCAGTTGTTAGCTGTCATAACTCCAATTAGTTAATGATATTAACATAACTAATCTTGAACCATCGCTCCAAGACATCCACATACTGAGGCACTGTCAAAAAAACATCTCAACTCAGTATCGGCCCTTTAAAGCATAATATATATATTTTTTTAAATGTTTGCAAATGTAATCATTACCTGCTAAGAATATATGCCGATGTGAGTGAAAACACTGGAGACCGGAAATTGAAAACAGGCGAATCGTGGAACACTTCCGCATTCAGGAAAAATGTGGATAGCCAATTTTACAACTTTGTTATCATGTAGATGTAATGTCAACAAACCTTAAAACGATTATTTAAACAACTTTACAACTCAAATAGTTCATCAGTGTCTGAATAACTTTAAACAGAAGAATTAATGATTTTATAAAATTATAAGCTTCACATTTCTGTTTAAACCCTCCAAAAATTGGCCAAATTCACTTCCATTGTAAGTGCTTCACTGTAACCTCGATTCTTGCTGCTTCTATTTATTTATATAATAAAAAATGTTTTAAAGGAAAAGAGTCAAAATAAATGTTAGTGATAATCAACATTATACCACAAATGCTGTCAATTGAGCTTAACTTGTATTGAATCTGGAAAATTCCTTTAACAACATTAGTCCTGAAATTGGCAAAAAAAAAAAAAAAAAAAAAGGCAATTACAAACTCAAATTTTTATCTTTACGCACTAAATTTCAGTTGCAACACATAAATTACCCACCTTGTTTTTTCTGCCATCTATTTCGAAAAAGGAGATAGTTCCTTTGCGGTAGATCTCATTTCCAGGGGGGTGCCGAAGGTTGCATTTTGTCTGTAAAGGTTACAAACGGATGTTGGATGGGAGTTTTTTTATGTAATTTAGGGACAGTACTACACAAAGTACCAGTATGTAAATCTACAATTGTCAGATTGATTAGGGTAGAGTCCTGTATTGTTCAGGGAAGTATAAGCACCTTAAAGTACTCTTACCAAGTGCCTCTGGAGACATTTGAGGCTCTTGAGGTATTTGAGACAGAATTCACATAGGTAGAGAATGGGGAGTGAGGTGAGTTCCTGTGGGTATGGAGAAAAGTACCAGGGCTTCAGCCTGTGCCGACCCAGCTCGATACAATTTATGTTCTTCATCCGTGTCACGATGTCGTCGTGACTGCGGTCTGACACCAAGCTACCAGTCATACGTGGGGCAGAGGGGATTCCATCAGAACTATCCTGGGAGTCCTGAGACCAGAAAGTAGAGTTAGGGAGATGGTGGAAGAGTATCTAACAGCAATAAATGGGTTTTATCTTCAGAAATCTCTGCACTTCATTATATAACTGGTGTAAGGGTTTCATGTAAACTCTTTTGCCATTTTTTCCCAAAATAATCTCAGGACACAATACCTGATTTATTATTTAAAAAAAGTATTAGGTTTTTAAAATTAAAATATGTAAGTACAATGGACCCCTGAGCTTAGCTGATTTATGTCTGCATCGATTGATATGGGCTTTTCAGCAGTATATTGTGTGTGTGTGTGTGTGTATATATATATATATATATATATATATATATATATGAGTCCAAGTCCACCTCTCTCTAAAAGCCTTAAGCCTCCACTACTCTGACAGACACACAACGAAGGCAATGGGAAGTAAATGAGCCAGACCTCTCCTGGCAGCAAATAGATGGTTGAGCAGTGGGGGCTGTTATTCTGGAACACCTTTACCATCTAGCAGAAAAACACAAGGGGTTGCAAAGCTTGGGACATTTTATTGTAGAGTGGAGGAAGATAGGAGTTTGTACAGCAAAATTAGCAAATTATGAATAACATTTGAAGGATTTTAAGAGAGATTAGAACCCAGATGTAGACCTGATATCTCATCAGTGTTTATTTCTTTTAACTTTAAACTCAGTTTTGAATGCTATTTGGGGGGGAAAAACGATCACAATCACATATTCATTTGTTTTAAATGTAACCATGTCTGTATAACGCTGACTTGGATCACAGTATTTTACAAAATGCCTTAATGCCTTATTAAGCAAGTGGAAAGATGAAATGTCTTATCAAGAGGTCCCTGCTGGAGTCATGAAACTAACCGCTACTTCCTTGAGCTCTCATGGATAAGCAGCGCAATATCGTACCCAAAGCATGAGCACAAAATGGGGTGGGGAGAGCGGCTGCACAGTCACATTCCACTGCGCAACAACGCACGGAAATTCGATTGGATACAAAACTGTCCATTATAGGGATGTGTGTTCTATGAGACAGATAAAAACACAGACTAAAAGTAACAAAACAGAAGATAAACAAACATATTCGGTGTACAGCGGCAGCATTTAGTAAACAAACTTCCAATATCCAGGACGACAGGTGTCAGTATAGAGTCCAAAGCCAAAAATACTACTGAGACCGATGAGTAAGAGACAGCTAAAATCTTACTGAGTGCACCTTTAATAAAAGGCGTTCACATTTAAATAGGTGCAATATATAGCACTAAGAAAGTGTAAAAAGAGCTTCAGGGGCTACCTCATCTGTCCCTCCACAATTTTTCCTTTTTCTCCCTGGCTGAGAAGGAATAAGACGACGTGCTGTGCCATTCTTCCAGGAGCAAAAAGCATAGGAGAGAGAGAGAGAGAGAAATAACACTTTCAGCACTTAATTGGAATTCTAATATTGAAGCAGATATAAACTGTTCTTTAATGACCCTGATTAAACTATCTGAAACCAAGATACATTTCAAACACGAGCAGTTTTATTTTTTTACCGTGGTGAGTGAGATGAGCGGTTCATGCTCTTCTCTTTTAATGCTGTAAGAGGGGTCTCTCATTGCTGGGTACACAGAGGCTTGACTAGCCTCGGCAGGACCAGGAAGTGAAGGCACTGGAGTTGCTGCAGTAACTTGTGTTGCCAAAGAGACCGATTCAGCTTTCCTCTTCTGTAAGACCAAAAAGAAACAGAAAACAGATATGCATAGAAAATAAGTGCCAAATTCTTAAAAAGGTACTAAAATACATGTCATAACTAAACCATATCCGATTCCAAACTTCTGACACTTACCTCATGTAATAAAATAAATAAAAATGTTATGAATATTTAGAACACGTTTTGTTCTGATCGGTGGGGTTTGGCTTTGTGGACAGTGGAAACTTATTCATATAGATTGGAAAATAACACTGAACAGATTTGCTTTAGGAGTAAACTTAAAATCTAAAAGAAATATTAAAAACATATTTTCGTTTCCAACATATATTCTTAATTTATGCCTTACATAAAATGTTCATGCTGCATGTAATCTGCAGTTAAAATGAGGCAAAAAATTGCATCCCTCACACTGTTTGGAAAGCTTATAAGAGCTTATTCCAATGAGTATTCAATCCAGCCCATTCACTTTAAACTATGCATTGAGAGAAAGAGCAGTAGAGTTTCATTAGTGTATAATGGGCAGGGTTTGTCTGTACCGGTGTGGGGAGGGATTTGCCTCTTGAAGGAGCTGATGCAGACTGACCGTTGAGATCTAGACTCTTCCTCTGAATTTGAACAGAAAGGAAGAGAGGATTGAATGACATGAAAATTGATGAATGAAATAACTCTTTAAAAAGAATGAAGTCCATGGAGTATTTAATGTTGGTTAAACCATTTAAAATATTCAGTTGCAGCCATTCAGCCAAGTGGTTTTGTGAAATGGAAACGCGTACGGAGCGACAGGGTTTGAGACTAGATTCTCTTACCACATCTCTCTCTGGGGAGCTGGGGCGAGACCCAGGAAGGCCGTTCTTTGTGGGAGTCTTTGCCTCTTTTTTTGGAAACTGGAGCTTCTTCAAGTCCAGCCGATCCGGTGTAACCCATTCGTCCAGCCTCTTATTGACTTCCAACACACAACAATTTTTAGAAGAGTTTTTTTTTTTTTTTTTTTATGAATGATAAATGAAAATTACACATAATATGTTAAGTAAACATTACAGAGACAAAAACATATAGCAATGGGCAAGTAATTTCCTCAAATACTGGATTGTCAAACTAAAGATTCATACTCACAGTCAATATAGTGGACATAATAGAGCTTTCTACCAGGAATCTCTTTGACACTGAGAATTTCTGCCAAAGCTATGGAGGAATAATAAGGATAAATGACTAATAATTAAGCCCTTAAATGTAAACTATTGAGATACCATTAGCATGTAGCTACATCTGTTCTATAAATCTTGATATCACCAGCAGATCGTAAAAACAGAAAACAGTAAATGTCAAGGTGGATTTTAACTCACAACTGAGTCAGAAATGACAAATTAGCTCTTAGTGTTTTGTTTACATTTGTAAAGGAGCTACCGCCGGACACTTACGCCATTCGTCTTCATTTTCTTGGTTTTTTCGCAGAACAGGTAGACGACAGCCTTCAACTACATCAACCTATCAATACATAGCGTATTTAAAAATGTCACCGACCGACAACAATACAGCAAATGTGGTTTAGCTCGCTATATAGACTAAATAAATACAGTACTCACCGAGGGGTCCGCCATATTTTTATCGAGAACACTGAATTATGGGATGCAGCTCGAAGAACACCAGAGTGCTCTGAAAAATATAGCGCTCTCTAATGGACGCAGGACTGATTCTTCTTCCTTGGCGCTTTACGGCAGTTAGCATCCAAATTGTTGCATTACTGCCACCTACTGTCTTTCTTTAACTTAGTCCTTGTTAATTAGAGTCGTCCTTCCTGCCCAGTCCTCCTTAGGAAATTAATCAAATATTTCCTTCCTTGATCATTATTTCTACATTATATTATATTTTAATCGCAAGACTGATTAAATGTAGTCCCATCTGAAGGACACAATTTTTGCAAAAGCTGCAGTTTTTGAAAGTGTAAAACTCTTGTCAGAACATTTATGAAGGTACTTGGTATTTATTATATTTTTGCACATTCTTAGTCAAGTCAAGTGGTTTTATTGTCGTTTCTTAAGTAACATCTCCCTCAACGTTATATAGTCAGTTCACCTAATTTTTCTCCCACCATATTTTATGCAATTGGCTGTATTTCCAGACCAGTATGTTTTTGAACACAACATTTGTTAGGCAGAATGTAAGGACCTGACAGCCTCCATCACCACTAACGTTCATTGTATGGGGGAAAAGAAACAAAACAAAGAACGTGAATGATTACTGTCTGAAGCTAACATTCTCTTTTTGTTTCCACTGTAGACAAAAGTAATATGGGTTTTGAACAACATAAGGGTGAGTAAACAGACATTTTCATCTTTGGGTGAACTATTCCTTTAGGCTCATATTTTCCATTCCTTCCTGTTCTTCTTCTTTGCTTAGTACAGCTTCTTGGCAATCTCACATTTAATCTGGATATCATCTTTGTTTTTCGAATAAAATATACAATTCACAATTCTTAGATGTCTTTCTAAAGTAGCCTACAGTTAGGATCTTCAAGTTCAACTCTGGAAAGAACACAGATGACCTAAAGCAAATTTCCAATATTTTTATTGTATTAATTATTATACACATACAAGATGCATACAAGCATAAGCAACTCATAACAAAACAAATTTAATCTACAATAATTTAAAGAAAAGATGTGCATCATGAGGCTTTTTGATTTCTAATACAGTCAAAATTAGTGACATATTGCTAACATTCATTTAAAAAAAATTCAAAATTTGGCTTAGCTTTAGCCTATTTTTTTCCTCATGAATTTGATATTTTTCAAGTAAGATAAAAAGTTTGTTAAGAAATAAAAAAATACTCTTACAAACAATGATATTCTGCACTGAAAATAGTATGATAATACAATATGTAAGTTTACGTTTAATTTAAGTTCAAAGGTCCTAGAAAGAAAGTAGACATCTTTCCAAAATATTCTTAAAAAGATATAGAATATTCTTGTGTTTTTGGCAATTCACATTCTTCATGCATATCTCCACCTACTGGAAAGGGAGGATATTTTTTAGTAAAAAAGGACTTAAATATATTATAGCGCATCTAAAGATATAGATTTAACCACTGGAGTTTTATGGAATACTTTTATGCTGCCTTTATGTGCTTTTTGGAGCTTCAAACTGTTGGTATCCATTCACTTGAATTGTATGGACCTACAGAGCTGAGATATTCTTCTAAAAAGTATTTATTTTGAGTTCAGTGAACGAAAGCCATACACATCTGGAATGGCATGAGGGTGAGTAAATGATGAGAGAATGTTCCTTTTTTGGGGGATGAAACTTTCACTTTAAGCATACACACAGCAATAAAATATATATTACCAATTCTATAGTAACTCCAAACAATCTGTACGAATTTTCAATTCGATCAACTGTCCAAATTACTGTTTATAAGGATACATTTTGTGTAGTATTTAAATAGTTATAAGTATTTAAAAATTTCAATAACATTGTTATAAGGGATTTATTTGTAGTGTCCAGACATTTTGCCAACTAATACTTTAAAAATAGATGGCCAAAATACTATTGAACACGACACATCATTTGTTTTAAATAACTTCCTAATATGTAGCACTGCATTTGTCGTCCTCCATCCACCTACTGCACAGAGAAGGATGAAATCGTTACATCACAATACGTCACAAACAAATCGTTTCGTAAAGGGGCGGGACGAGTTCTTTGATTGGTGCTGATATTTCAAAATCTTTAATCCCGCCTATCGGTACGGGCTCCTGATTGGCTGCTAATTCTTTCCTTTGTAGTCAGAGGTCGCATCCGGTTCGTGCGTCGACAGAGAAACAACAAGGAGAAAGCAAAAAATTCACACACACCAGACGCCGAGCTTTTAAATCAGTTTTTACTTATTCGTTTTTAAACTTAATTACGTGTTAGTTTATATGTAATTTTTAGTCACGAGTTCAGACCTCTCAGCTTGTTTATAATAGTGTTAGCAGAGCAGTATAGATTGTTGGATCCATTTTATTTACCGGGATTAAGTACAGTTTTTAACGGGATTTAATCGGCTCAGGTATCACATGATCTCTTGTGTTGAAGATTACCAGTGAGTATAAGTATATTTTAACAGTAGCGTCTATTTTGACTTTGTTCGGTTGGCGATGGCCACATCGGCCCTGTACGCCTGCACCAAGTGTAACCAGCGGTTCCCGTTCGAGGAGTTGTCGCAGGGCCAGCAGCTCTGCAAGGTGAGAAATCGCATGTATACACTACACTATAAGTGCTTGGTTAATATACAGGTCAAGGTGTGTATGTCCACTGTTAGGGTTCGGAGTTCCCTTGAGTTTTGTACAACTTTAGTGTGATTAGAGGAAACATTTAAGACTTGAGCTACTTTTCAGGTAAAACCCTGGGGCTGTCTGAAAATCAAGTCTTGCCTAGCAGGTCACTAGGTTTTAAGACACCGCCCAGCAGTCATACAGGAATGTATAATATGATTCATACAAGATGCACTGTACGAGTTATTCTGCTTTATGGGCTGTTTTGAGAACACCCATTCCTGGTTTCAAGGAATCTTAAGCACATTTTAAGGTTGAAGTTAATCGCTTCTTGTTTTTTTTCTGTCAGGAGTGTCGCATCGCACATCCTATTGTGAAATGCACCTACTGCAGGTCAGAGTTTCAGCAGGAGAGGTAATAGAAAGACACACACTGAGAACTGATTGTTTACATTCGTATCAATGGCAATTGAACATCCCTTGCCCTTTTTTCCAGCAAAACCAACACTATCTGTAAGAAATGCGCACAAAATGTCAAACAGTTTGGGACGGTAAGTCAAGGGCCTGCTGTGCTCTGAGAGTATGTGTGTATGTTTGTGTTTGAATACGTGTGAGTGCATCTTATGAACATAACTATTAACTGCAGGGAAGATGGCAGATTGGAATAACACACTCTCTCTCTTTTGCATGTCAGCCGAAGCCATGTCAGTACTGTAACATCATTGCTGCTTTCATTGGGACCAAATGTCAGCGCTGCACCAACTCTGAGAAGAAGTATGGCCCTCCACAGACCTGCGAACAGTGCAAGCAGCAGTGTGCCTTCGACAGGAAGGACGAAGGCAGGAGAAAGGTAATGCTACATAGTGCCAATCGTTCACATGGAGTATTACTCGCAGCGATTTATTACTCGTATACACACTGTTACTCGTGTTCTCTCAAAGTGCATGTGTATGAGGTGACTTAGCACACCCTGATCTCCATGTTTCAGCTCCTGCTTTTGGACAGCTCTGTTCAGTTTCTGTTCAGATTTTCTCACACTCCATCATTTCTGTAGTTAATTACCAGACCAGCTTCAGGAAACTGTCCTGTTTTAGACAAAAAAAAAAGAGCTGTTTCTCATTGTAGAAACATGTGCAGTACTTTTCATAACCGATCAAAGTAGCAGTTTTGACTTTAGTCATTTTTCTAGATTCCCAAGCAAACTTTTGATAGATGGGAATGTTGGTATTAAAATGCATTTTATGTGATCCGGTCACAAGTGGTAAGTGCTAAATATAGGTCTAAACCGGATCATATCACAAAAAACAATTTCGGATGTAGTCAAAATCGCATTTGAGGTGTAAACGCTAATCCTTGCTGAATACGCAGACAGTAGTGCAGTGGCACCCCTTACCTGTCAAAATAAAACAAAAGTTTAAGCATTGCCGGTTACGAGTGGCTTTAAAATGAAATAACCATCTGATTGGAAAATTTGAAAAGTGGATACATACACAAACATGAGAACTTAGCGGATTTTCTTAAGTCTGTCTGATATCAAAATGCATGGACACAGATGAAAAGCGCACATATGGTATTTGAAGCTCAGGTTAATACAAGAAGAAATCCACTAAAATAACGGATAATTCTGCTTGAAATGTTGCTTTTGTGCTTAGATTACATTTAAACTGCATCTGGGAGAAACAGCTGTTTTTTCTATTTGCACTTTATTTGTCTTTTGTTATTTTGCTTATTATCATACAGTAACATAGTGATGTGCGTTGTTGTGAAATCGGAGACCCTTTTTCTCCAAATCCCAAAACAAGGGGTCACAGGAGGTGCATTTAGTGACCGAGTGTATACAGTGATATGTCTCGCCTAACCACATGTGATCGGATCTCCTGAGACACATCTTAATACCAGCTGTAAACAAGGCCAAAGAGAGCCCAAGAAATTATGAGGGGAGAGAGAGGAAATGGGTCTCCTACACTAGCACCATATGTCTGGTGTTTAAAGTTTATTTTTCTGTTCAATTCAATATACCTTTACAAAGCATGATTTCCTGTCATAGCCATAATGAACAGGAAAATAAATGGTATTCAACTAAAACAATGAGAGTTGAATGTCTGAAATAAACACTGAGCTGAACTGCTGCAACGAATGCAGATAGCTCTTGTGGAGAAGAATCAGAATACACCTTTAATACAGAGATGCACAAGCTGATTCAATCTTTCTGCAGGTGGACGGGAAGCTCTTGTGTTGGCTCTGCACACTGTCGTATCGTCGCGTTTTACAAAAAACAAAAGAGCAGCGCAAAGGCCTTGGATCCTCCCACTCCAATTCTTCCCTCAGCGAGAAAGAACATCAGCGACACCATCATCATCATCCGCACCACAGACACAGTTCACATCACAAGTAAACATGCATGTTATCATATGTACACACAAAGCTAATGCACAAACATGCAATCACATGAACATCAACGTGATGTAACGTTGATGAACCTTGAAATTCAAACCTTACACAAAAACGTTTGCTGGTGTGGGTGTTTTACAGAATAAGTGGTACTTTAAGTCCAGAGCAGGATCAAGGACTGTGGAAGCAGAGGTGAGATGCCTTATTTTTTTACATGGACATGCTTTGTATGGGAGTTTGTGTGGATTTAGTTTTAAAATAATGGTCAGTGTCTCGGAGGTCAATTCTGTGAGGATGTGTCGAGATAGATTGATGGTGTTTTGCTTCTCGTGCAGCATTCAAAAGGAAACGCCAAAGAAAAAACCTAAATTAGAGACAAAGCCATCCAATGGAGACAGGTAATTACATCCCACTGTAATTGTCTTCATATCTTGCGGTCTGTCTTTTTTCAGTCTTCGCTAACCATGCATCTTTTTCTCTTCCCTCCAGTAGTTCAATCACTCAGTCAATGGATTCTGGAGGTACAGATAACTTCATTTTGATTAGCCAGCTGAAAGAGGAAGTGATGTCACTAAAGCGGATGCTCCAGCAGAGAGAACAGACCATCTTGGAGAAGGATAGGAAGGTAAATTGTGATATCACTTCCTGTGATGGTCTTTGGGTAAAGGAGTAGTCCACCCAAAAATGAAAATTCTCTCATCATTTACTCCCAGATGTGCATGACTTTCTTTCTTCTGCAGAACACAAACAAAGATTTTTAGAAGAATATCTCAGCTCCGTACGTCCATGCAATGCAAGTGAACGGTAACCAAAAGTTTGAAGCCAGAAAAGTACATAACGGTAGTATAAAAGTAATCCATACGACTCCAGTGGTTCAACCGATGTACAGTCTTCTGTAGCAATCTAATCAGATTTAGGTGAGAACAGACCAAAATGTAACACCTTTTTCATTGTACATCTTTGATCATAATTTCAAGCTTGAAGTAGCTTGAAGAAACTAGTGTCTGTGTATATTTTCATCTGTTCTTACCCAAAACCGATTAGATCGTTTTAAAACATGGATTTAACTACTTGAGTCATGTGAAAAACTTTTATGCTATCTATATGTGCCTTTTGAAGCTTTTACATTTTGATCACCATTCACTTGCATTATTTGGACCTACAGAGCTGAGATAGTCTTCTAAAAATCTTTGTTTGTGTTCTGCAGAAGAAGAAAAAGTCATGCACATCTGGTATCATAAAGGTGAGTAAATTCACATGGGCAGAACATCATCTGTGACCCCACTGTTTCTATTTAAATAGCTGGTAAGATAGATGCAGATTTTCTCTAACCACGTATAATAAGCTTGACATGAAATCTTGTAGGTAACTCCTTATAGGCCTTCTCACATCTTTTATGAAGAACTGAGCCTACAAAAACAGCAGGTGGTTGTGCCATGTATGTCAATTAACACATTAATAGAATCTGAACTCCATCCTCCTGTGTGTGATCAGCCTCCCACATCACACTCCATTTTGTTGCTTGAGGTGATAATCATGTGGTCAGACATTTGAGCCGTTAATCAAGGTTCTTCAGTAAAGATTGATGGATTAGGGTTTGCATTGTACAGTTTTTGAACATTTCAATATTTAAATGGCCTGTTCTAGAGTTCTGATGTTCCTTTTAGATCCTTGAAAGTGTCTATTCTCTTTTAAACTTGGTTGCTTGTCAACCATTTACACTGATCACCCAAAACAAAACCACATGCCTAATATTGTGTAGGCCCCCCTCGTGCTGCCAAAACAGCACCAACCCGTATCAGAAGAGCATTCTGAGATGATATTCTTTTCACCACAATTGTACAGAGCGGTTATCTGAGTTACCGTAGACTTTGTCAGTTTGAAATACAAGGCATTTTTGACCACAGAACTGCTGCTCACTGGATGTTTTTGTTTTTGGCACCATTCTGAGTAAATTCTAGAGACTGTGCGTGAAAATCCCAGGAGATCAGCGGTTACAGAAATAATCAAACCAGCCCATCTGGCACCAACAATCATGCCATGGTCCAAATAATTGAGATAATTTTTCCCCCACATTCTGATGGTTGATGTGAACATTAACGTATGCTCCTGACCTGTATCTGCATTATTTTATGCAATGCTGCCACATGATTGGCTGATTAGATAATTGCTTGGATGATTGTTGGTGCCAGACGGGCTGGTTTGAGTATTTCTGTAACTGCTGATCTCCTGGAATTTTCACACACAACAGTCTCTAGAATATACTCAGAATGGTACAAAAAGCATCCAGTGAGCAGCAGTTCTGCAGATGGAAATGCCTTGTTGATGAGAGAGGTCAACAGAGAATGGCCAGACTGGTTTTACGAGGGGGACCTACACAATAATAGGCAGGTAGTTTTAATGTTGTGGCTGATTGGTTTTTATTCACAATTTTGTAAAGAAATACTCCTTTACAAGGTCCTTCAGAAAAGAAAGTCCTTTTTTATTTCCTCCTCCAGAGGCTTGTCTTGGTTTTTATTTTTATTTATTTACTTTTACTAATTTTTAAATTCATTACACAAAGTAGCAACTATGTTGCTATTCTACTGTGCTGTATAGAATGTTATGTACACTAGAAAATATTGCATTCTGTTAGGTTTGAGTGTCTGCTTGCTGGTAAATTGCTTTTGGTCAGTGTGAGATTTCCTCTGGAAATGGATGGTTGAAAGAAACCGACATGGATGAAACCAGCATACTTGCAACCAACAAATGCAGATAAATTATTTCTGTTCTGTGAATATTTTGTAAAGAGTATGTTATTTGTGTTTATTTTGTTCAGTTAACAGAGCTGAAGGCAGATTTTCAGTATCAGGAGTCAAATATGCGAGTAAAGATGAACAATATGGAGAAAGCACACAAAGAGGCCATGGAGCAACAACAGGTCACACACCACACATTCAGACACATGACCAAAAATATCTTTAAAAAAATCACCATGAAACTTGTTCTAAATTTAAGTCAGCCACACTATTAATAATAATTCAAAAATATTATCATACAATGAAAATCTAAATGTCTGTTAATGTGATTCTTTTTTAAAGCTACATTACATAACTTTTGGCTCTCTAGCGGTTGAAGCATATAGAACTACAAGTTACTTACAGAGGAACACTGTTTTGGTAATTACGTGAGCTGGGCTTCGGCTCTACTGTTTTGCGTGGATGAATCTGATGATTTGAGGAGTACCGTTGTAACCATGGTTACAGGTGATCAACTTATCAGAGCAAATGTCACTAACGATAACTCGCCACTCCCTAAAATATATATATATATATATATATATATATATATATATATATAAATAACAAAATGAAAAAAAAGACCAATATTCGAAAAATGTCTTACTAGCAGGTAAGTAACATATCTTCCACTGTTGTATTGACTAATTGAAAACAATTGTTTGAAAATAAATAACGTTACAAAAGTTAGGCAATGCTGACAATAGACCACGATTGCTAGTCATATCAGATAAAGTAAAACGGTGGAAACTGTTATAACTTAGCTAGCAGTCAAATCGACAAAGGTAGTAACTTATTTAAGAGATTGCGTTGTTACCAGCATTGAGTTAATTTGTTTCCTATTGTCCTTCCTCAAATGAAATCAAGCACTGCAGTACCACAATCCATAATTAAGTGCCTCATTTGTGTGTCTAATGCTACCTAATGAACTACTCCGCTAAGTGAGCTACTTTGCTAACTATGGGTTCAGTAAAATATCTTATCTGTCGACTGGGAAAAACTCAATTTCTGGGTCTGTTTTAAATCCTTTAAGATCTCGGAGTTGTTGCCATGTCTGAAAAAGCCAAACCGATGTTGTTTCGTGTTTTACTTTTAGGGGCTCTGCCCTTTCCCTTTTTTTGCAGACTGTTCTCGGTTCCTTTATTTTGAAAATGGGTGATACCCCAGAGGGTTACCTTTTTCATTGATCCATGGTCAATCTCGCTGGTGTTGTAGCTACAAGCTTTCAGCTTCAAACTACTACCACACCTATCACCGCACATATAGAGTACACGTGCTGTATAGTTGGACCTTCTTTTCTTTATTTACAGACATGATGTAAACACACACAGATGACTAACGGAAGTATGCAATTTCCTGCTAAATCCAACCCGATAGCTAAAATATTAATTATTATAGGCTTACCATAATGAATCAGGGCAAGGCAAAAACATGGTTTGGAAGAGTGTTGGTGTACTTGCTCATTAATGAAATTCTGTTCATTTCTAACAAAAATAATCTTTAAGCAGTTTGTGGAACTGTTGCATTTCTAACATTTTTAGCTTTAAGCAGTTTGAGAATTTTAGAATGTTCAAACAAACACCTGCATTATGTTCAATGTGTACCTGTGTCTGTCTTTCAGGCGAAAAACAGAGAGCTGATGAAACAGGTTGCTGCACTCTCGAAAGGCAAGAAGTTCGACCGCAGCAGCAGCTCACTGCTGTTACCATAGCAAAGACGCCATGACATGACCCCTTGTCATTATGTGTCATTGCTGTGAGGAAGTTTCACAGTAATTTTCTGTTTTATTCTTCTGATGATGTCACATATGCAAATATCTCCAATTATTATTTGGATTATTATTATTGTTTTTACTTTCTTTGGCTGTTTTAGTAATCACACATTTACGAAAGATACATACAGTAACTGTATGGTGCTGTTTCAGGAGCTGAACCCAGCCTCAGATCTCATATGCAAAACATTTCAGAACTTTTAAAACTGACTGAATGCAAGCAGAAGAGCCCATGGCACACGTTTGGAAATATATAATGAATTAAACATAAGTTGGATATACTGAACAATTTTTTTATAGATGATCAGTTTGTCTCTTTCTCTCATACTCCATCTCACTTGCATCATGGAAAAACTGTATTACATAGCATGTCTTGCTGCCTGGTCAACTGTTTTTTTTTTTGTATATTAACTGATTATGTTTGGCTTTGTAATAGTGATATTTCAGAGATGAATTCTGCAGGCCTGTTTGAGATACTGCTGTTGTAGTGAGTGAGGCTTTCTTATCGGTCTCTCATTCCTCCTGTGCATTCTCATCTTTCTACTGTCAGACACTTTTGTACTTTTTTTCTTTCTGCAACACAGATGTTTCAGGAATATTAAAGCTAGTAAATCTATCTTTTTGAGTGTGTTTGAACCTGTATTTATGGAATTATATATATATATATATGTGGGATGCTACAATGCACCCCAAAATGGAAAGGAAGTTATTTTAATTGTTATGCTTTCCCATTTGATGCTAATAGCAATGATGGTCTCAAATATGTTTGAATTTAACAGGCATTTCTTATTGGAGTTTCTAAAATTATGGACCGGTTACCAGGGCATCAATAAATTATTAATAATTTACTGCCATTGCCTTGTTGATATGTAATCTATAAAAAAGTAACTAGTCTGATTACAATTATTTTAAAATGTAATTTAATCCAATAACAAGTACTATATTTTTAATTGGATTATGTTATTGAGATTACATATAATCCGTTACTACCAGCACTGGCCTTTATGTACTTTTTTTTAGTTTAAAGGTTCTGGTCACCATTCACTTGCATTGTTTGGACCTTCAGAGTTGAGATCTTTGTTAGTGTTCTGCAAAAGAAGGAAAGGAAGTCATACATTTGGGATGGCATTAAGGTGAGTAAATGATGAGAGAATTTTCATTTTTGGGTGAACTTTTTTTTTTAAGATGAACAGCCACTTACCCGTTTTTCTTTGAGCGTATTGACCGTTTTCACACTCCGGTTTTTTGGAAAGCGGAAGTAAATGTTTGCAGGGTAAACTTGGACAGCAGTGAATGGGAGATCGCAGCAAATATTATTTGCACTTACCCATTTGCTCAAAGGCCAAAAAAAAAAGACCCTCTTACGTTTGAATGACTTTCCAAAAGAGGAAAAAGATGACGACAAATTTGCGGTCACTCAGCAGCTGTGGTAATTCAATTTTTAAAACTAATAATGTAACACGATAATGTAACCCAAAGAATATTGTTATAAATTTACATTCAGTATTTTTTAAATGTATAACATATATATTTTTAGCATGTTTACGCTGATAAATAAGGCGGAAACGAGTCATGGTGGCTTAGTGGGCTAATGCACGCAACTGTTAATCAGAACGTGGTTGGTTCAATCCCCACAGCCACCACCATTGTGTCCTTGAGCAAGGCACTTAAAGGGCACCTATTATGGCATTTAAAATGTTCCTAATATTGTTTTGGGAGTCCCCAACAACAGTTTTACATGCATACAATGACAAAAAACACTTTTGTTGTCTTATAATATGCATTTATGTTTACCTGATTTGCTCACCGACTCCCAAATGATTCGTTCAACGACTCATTTTTCCAAACCCCTCCTTTGCGTGACGCTAATCTGCGGTGATTGGTCAGATGACCCAGTCAGTTGTGATTGGTATACTCTGTGCAGAGATTGTCGGAAACGGAACGCCCGTCACCGCTTTGTAGTAAAAAAAATCAAAATCAGAGAAGGAATTTGAGTTGATTTATGTTAGCGATCATAGCCCAAAGTTCTGTTGTAAACACCCAATCAGTTATTGTTTGTGTTAGCCCAACGCATAAACATATTGGTAAAGCACTGCATTTCTACAAGTTATTGCTCTATTCTTTATGACAACTCCAATAACATCGACAAACATTTCACATATTTCAAAAAAATTGACATTGGAGACCTAGAAGCTGCGCTGAGCGTAACGTACACAACACACACAAATACTTATTAAGCATGCTAAAAAACACATATAAGCAACAATTATTAATAATACTTACAGGTTGTGATTCGGAGGAGGAAGCTGATTCAAATAAACTTGGTACTGAACCTTCCTTCAGTATCAACCGGCTCGCGAATCCACACTTGAAAGCATTCATGTTCGTAAAGCAATCGTCATTAAAATGACGCGAACACAGCACAAGGTTCGGGCTATGCTTGTGTGACATAGTTGTAAATATAAACTCTAGCTACTGATTCGTCACATGCTCGTCCCTGGGCAGTGAAAAAAACGTCGCTTTTGATATGCACTTCAGAACACAGCGTCTTGTTGTCGACATGATGTTTTCAAGTTTTCCCTGGTGTCTGCGCGCGCAATGAGTGGGCGTGGCCAATTTGATAATTTTTCGTCTTGACGTCACAACGAAAAGGAAAATGACTCATTGGAAAAACGATTCATTAGATTGACCCAGAGTCAACTCCTACTTTTGAGAGACAATAACTTTTTTTACGGTGAACTTTCATATATAAAACTTTGCAGGATGTTTTTGTTCACTTAAATCTATGTTACACATTACATGAAAGGTAATTTTCAAAATTCCATAATAGGTGCCCTTTAACTCCAGGTTGCTCCGGGGGGATTGTCCCTGTAATAAGTGCACTGTAAGTCGCTTTGGATAAAAGCGTTTGCCAAATGCATAAATGTAAATGTGAAAAAATCAAGGCCCTTCTAAAATGCATTTCGCTCTTACGTCTCATCTTTTTGTTCCGCTGCGGCCAACGTTACCTCCACTTGGTTGATTTGTGAGATATCAACTAGGAGCAACAACAGCGTAATTACATTTATAAATCGATAAAAAAAAAAAAACTCTTTATTTGTTTAGATTCTGTGCGTTTCATTTTTGCTGTGTGGTTGCTATAGTTAGAAGTGTAAAGAGCGATTTAAATAGTCGTGAGTGTAAAATTACATAACACAAAAAAGCCCAAAATGCTACAAAACAGCATAAATCATGACATGAATTTGAGCAAAAAACAATAACAACAAAACCCTCAGTTTGATTTCGTGTTGTTGGTGACAGAGCATCGGACACAGAATCGATACATCAATTGCAATGTTTTGCCAATATTGTGGCGTCCACTGTGTCCCTACAAGGTTAGTTAAAGCAAAAATCACCTACATCGTGGGCACGAAAAGGATAGGGTTAGGGGATAGAAAGTGCATATAAAAACAAAAGTGTGTCTGGGTGGAATACTGGTTATCAGCACTCAAAATATATTTTAACCTGTTTTTAGATTGACACATTTCAAGTGACCAAAATTCCATTATATTGAATTAAAAAATAACATAACTTAAAATACTTTTTATTTAATTTTACTCAAGATTACTCAATTAAGTTGTATTTATTATTTATGAAACTGAAATCGTAAAATTATTTGTGTGTGTGTTATTTTTCTTATTTGAAGCAGGTGGAAGTCACAAATGGAAGTATATTGTGGTCTTAGTAAGGCAGGCAAGGCATGTTAGAAAGTGTAACACATTTAATTTTTTTACATGAAGTTTCCAAAAAGTAACTCAAACAGCTGAGATGATATTATGCATTTGTGTCATCTCACCCAAGATGTTAATTTATTTGTTTCAGGTAACTGAAAATGACTACTGCGGCAAGGCCAACGTTTGAGCCCGCACGAGGTGGACGAGGTAAAGGAGAGGGTGATCTCAGTGCTTTGTCTAAGCAGTATTCCAGTAGAGACCTGCCTGGACACACAAAGATCAAATACAGGTCAACATCTGTTCTGTGCAGCCATGGAGTCACTCTCATTTCAGAATTCACATTTCATTTCCTCAGAGAATTTGTTTTATTTTATTTTTTATCTGTTTCCTGGTCTATTTGGCTCTGCTTCTTTTGCCTTTTCTTCATTTTAACATTGACTCTGTGGTAAGGGGACTTGCTCCTTGGCCTGTTTAGAACTGTTGGGAGAGTTTTAGGTCAGTCCTGTTAAGTCGGAGTGTGAAGAATGTTTGGAATATTCAAGCAGGCCCGGACTGGCCATCGGGAGCACCGGGACAATTCCCGCTGGCCTGGCGACTTTTTTTTTTATATTACTACCTTTACCAGTGATCATTTTTGAATTCATCATTCAATAAAATTATTATTAATACTAATAACAATAAAAAAAATAAAATCATGAATCTGTTAGTCTTGACTGGCAAGGCTACGATTCGACTTTACGCCTCAGATAAACGGTTAAACAGAAAATGCGAGCAGCACCCGATGATGGAGAGAAAATGGCCAGGTGGAGCAGAGAGGGAAAGGACAAAAAAAAAGAAAGCACTCCAAGAAGAAGCCGCAAAATGTTGCAAAATTACTGACCTGTTCAGGGCTTCAAGTGCAGGTCAGTTTCATCTGTAAATACTGTACTTTATTCTTCGTTAAATTAGTATCGAACTGCTAGCAAATGTAAGCGGAGCGCCTGTCTAACGTTACATTCGTGGAGAAATCAAAACAAATGAGTGCACACAGAAAACTCACAGAAGAAATGTACTGAGGTAAAAAATTCGAATTGTTGTTTTTTTTATTTATAACATATGATTTAGTTTAACATAACACAACTAAGGGAGCTGTTTTGCTGAATATTATCACAATTGAAAATGTTACATTGAATTTATTGTTCAATAAACAAGTAGCGTAGTTAATATTTATTAAGTTACTTACATTTTAGACACAAACCATATTAACATTTTTTGTTCTATTTCACCGACTAAAATAGTTCCAAATGAAAGCTACAGCAGCGCGGTGTTTTGTTACTGAATGATTCAGCGTTTTGAACGAATCTTTTGTATGAATGACTCACTAATTAAGACGGTCACTTGCCCCACCTATTGGCGGTTTAGTTTAATATTTAAGTATTGCATTTTTTTTTATATTCAAACATTTATTTAAAACATCAATCTCATAACATTATTTATTGCAGTTGTAATTGCAGTGCACAGGACGTTATGTGCAGACCCATTTGATATTAGGACTGCTTTACTTCTAGGTTGGTTGTTTATGTTTTTATGTAATGGTCATACTGTGAAATAAATGTAATTTAGGGGGAGAAAAAAAACAAGGTTGTCCATGTTTCTAAATTTTATTTGGGTGCATAGGATGGCCTGGATGGGTGTAGGATTTCCCGGCCTGAAATTGTGTCCCAGTCCGGCCCTGTATTCAAGTGTGTGTGCATTTTTACTTCTGCATTCTGTATGCCTGTTACTCAAGCTTACTCTTGAACTATAACATACTCCAAATATTGTCGGCTCTTTTATGCTAAATTGCTTGCCATTTTCCTCTTTTGTAAGTCCCTTTGGATAAATCTATCTGCCAAGTAATGAAATGTAAATGTGTGGAAGCATGTCTCCCCATCAGGCAGCCCACTCAGGATGCTCCAGAGGAGGTGAGAGCTTGTGATTTCAGATGCGAGCTGGAAGAGAGGGAGAGAGTTACTGTTAAGAGCAGAGACAGAGGAGCAAGAGGTTCGAGAATGTGTGCATGTTTAATGTAGAAGTCTTGTTGGGTCAAAGGTTATGTAATAACTGTGGTCTTTTTCCCTTCCTTTTTTGCCTTCGAACACACCACCTCCTCATCCTCATCCTCATCCTCCAAGTGGCCACGTCTTGATCAGATTCCTGCTGCCAACCTGGATGCTGATGACCCCCTCACTGATGTATTCACACTCTTTATGCAGTCACACACACTATGTATTTATACATGTGGAAGGATTTTGGCTGCAGTCTGAATGTGTGTGTTTGTGTTTCAGGATGAAGATGACTCTGACTCAGGTTCTGACAGTGATGATGACACCGCCGCTCTGCTGGCTGAACTGGAAAAGATCAAGAAGGAGCGAACCGAGGAGCATGAGAGGAAGGTGAACTTCACTCCCAAATCAGAGCACTCATAGCCCTGAAATCAGCTTGATCAAATTGGAACTCTTGAGTCATCACAGTGTGTGTGGGAGTTAGGAGCGGGAACAGAAAGGAGAGGAGAGGAAATTATTTGTAATAATTTAGTAAAAACGTAAGTGTTTTTCCCTTTCACCCAAAAATGAAAATTCTGTCATCATATACTCACCCTCATGCCATCCCAGATGTGTATGACTGACTTTCTTCTGCTGAACACAAACAAAGATTTTTAGAAGAGGATCTTTGCTCTGTAGGTCCATACAATACAAGTGAACGGTGACCATAACTTTGACGCTCCTAAAAGTAAATTAAGACATCATAAAATTAATCCATACAACTCCAGTGGTTTGATCCATGTCTTCTTAATTGATCTAATAAACCTTTGGTGTGAGCAAACTAAAATATTATACATCTTGCAACTGATGATGCCATTGCATCTACACAACACACTGCTCTCTCCCACCTGGAAAAAAGGAACACATATGTGAGAATGCTGTTTGTAGACTACAGCTCAGCATTCAACACTCGCTGTGCAGCTGGATCCTTGATGTCCTGTCAAGCAGACGTCAGGTGGTTAGAATGGGCAGCAGCATCTCATCACTGACCCTCAAGACTGGAGCCCTGCATGGCTGTGTTCTCAGCCCACTGCTGTATTCCCTGTACACACAAGACTGTGTGGTAACACACAGCTCCAATGTGATCATTAAGTTTGCTGATGATACGACAGTGGTAGGTCTGATCACTGACAATGATGAAACAGCCTACAGAGAGGAGGTGCACACTATGACACGCTGGTGTTAGGAGCACAACCTCTCTCAAGGACCAAGGAGCTTGTGGTGGGAATGACCTTCCCAACTCCATCCGTGAAGCTGACTCTCTTTCTGTCTTCAAAAAACTGCTAAAAACACTAAAGTCTTTTCCATGAGCACATAACCAGTCACAAATAATAATTAAAAATAAAAGTTCTTGCAATTTAATCTGTTTTGAATACTATTCTGCTACTAGTGAACCTTTATAAAATGGCACTTTTAGTACCACTGTCTACTTAAGATGATTCACTTATGTTTTCCTTTTTTGTAAGTCACTTTGGATAAAAGCGTCTGCCAAATTAATAAATGTAAATGTAAAAATGGTGGACTTCAGGAGGAAAGACAGAAAAGTGCCCCATCACCATTAATGGATCACCGGTGGAGAGAGCCAGCAGTTTCAAGTCCTCAGTGTCCACATCACAGAGGAACTCAAGTTCCGTCCACACTGAGGCCATTGTGAAAAAGGCTCACTAGTGACTCTTTTTCTCAGACGGCTGAGGAAGTTTGAAATAAACCACCACATCCTCACTCGGTTCTACACCAGACTGTAGAGAGCATCCTGACTGGCTGCATCACCGCCTGGTACAGCAACAGCACTGCTCTTAACCACAAAGCCCTTCAAAGGGTGGTAAATCTGATGTTTATTGTAAATTGGTATATGTCTCATCACTGTCATGACTGCTATGTTGCTCGGAACTGCACTCAAGACTTTCACCCACTGTTGCACTTGTGTATATGGTTGAGTGACAGTAAAGTGATTTGATTTGAAGTGCATTATCTAGGCACAATCATGATTTCAAGCTCTTTTACACTTCCTAGTGCTTAACTATGAAGATATATAGTGCAAAAAGAAATTATATTTTGGTCAGTTTTTACATAAAACTGATTGGATCGCTTAAGAAGACATGGATTAAACCACTGGAGTCATATGGATTACTTTTATGCTGCCTTTAAAAAAATTTTTGAAAGCTTATTGAAAGTTTTGGTCACCATTCACTTGCATTTTATGGACCTACAGAGCTGTGATATTCTTCTAAAAATCTTTGTGTTTGCAGAAGAAGGAAAGTCGAACATGAGGGTGAGTAAATGATGAGAAAATGTAAAATATGTTTGTGAACTATTCCTTTAAGGCATTTCAGCTAAAAGTGCTGTGAGGCTGCATCATGAAACCACATCAGGAATTCACCACATTCAGAGTGCCATCTGAAATTATTTAATAGGCCCTTTCCCATCTACAGTCCTTGTACTTTTCCCTTAGTAGCTTTCTAGATGAGAACTCTTACGAGGAATGGAACACCCAAGGAGACTTTCCCCTGTGGCATTCGCATTCATATAGTACCATCGTAGAGATGTCATCTAGTATCAACCATATTTATTCCGAAGTTATTTGCATGTGCGTTTCAATAGCAACAACAAAATCAACAATGACGGAGTACGCCGGTATCGAAGCTACACTTTTTTTTTTTAAGGCTGTTTTATACTAACTTTGTCTGCATCGGAAAACATAGACAGCTGCCTTATCAGGTAATAGTTTAACAACAGTGTTTTTTGATGAATTGGACTCTCTGAACAGTATAAAATGCACATTATTTCATCCTACCTTCATCCATCCTTATACAGCCTCCGAAGGCATCCTTTTCCAGTTTTCATATGCTGTCTGTGTCTTTACACTACAGTTTAAACTGGATGCGTGAGCTGCTACATACTACAGACGGCAAAAAGCGCTCATTAACCACGTTGCACAGTCAGAAAACATCAGACTTGTTAAAAATGCTCTACAAACCTATTTATCAACACAACCTTTTACAATAAAGGCTTTTATGACTCAGCATAAATTACTGTACCGAAATACTCACTCATTAACTTCAAAAAGACGTCTTGATGCAAGTTAACCACGTAGTAACAGCCACATAATACTTCCCTCATATAAACTATTGACGATAATGACGGTTTAGTGTAATACATTTCAATTACGCATTCTCGATAAATGTCTGATTATTTATATGGCATCCCAGGAAAGGTCGATGTAGTAATCCAGAATTCACTTTATTTTCGGTATAGTCACACAGTACAGAAGGGATGAAAACTCAAAGCGTGTCTCCTGATGAAGTCACACACACACACGTGAAATAGGCAATTCTCTTTGGATACTTTGTTATATGTTATTTCTATTAAGGGAATTGTAAAATTAGCGCAATCTTTTCAGTAGCACTTCTAGCAGCTAGTTTGCTTACTATGGTGGCTGTGGTGCTCCTCTCCTTTCTAAATGCAGGTTTTTGCCCACAGTCCTTTTACACCCCCAAAAGTATCTACCCTGGGGTAGGAGCTAAAAATGTCCCATAAAACAGCTTGGAGGAACTGTAGTTCCTTAGGTGCGATAGCGACGAAAAGCACTTGTCCCAGGGAGAAGTATCTAAAACGGGCTTTAGTACCATCAGTGGGAAAGGCCCTAATATGGCCATAGCAAGGCTACTCTGAATGATGCAAGGGCACTGTCTGTTAAGTGTTTAATCTGTAGGGCAAAAAATCTGCTATCACCTCATATAACAAGAATCACCTGATATTACAGAGGAACCAGCTCAATAATATCCATTTTACCGTATTCACACATTGTTTCTCATGCTCAGTTTTACATGTTTATCACCATACTTAAAAGACATTTGAATTTCTATTTCTGGCAGGTGGGATGATGATGTTGTGTTTAAGAACTGCGCTAAAGGAGTGGATGAATCTCGTAAAGAGAAACGCTTCATTAATTCCACAAAAAATTAATGGAGAAATATGTTAAATAATATGTTATTTAATTATGTTTCAACCATTTTTATTTTGTATTTTTCTTTAGTAAATGTTGTTGTCCTTTTTAAAGTTGTTCATTTTGTGATTACAATTCTGTAATATAAATGTACTTTCAATAAACACTGAAAAAATGTAATGCTTAAAATTTCCCCTCTATGAAAACAGATTTGGTTTTCACCAGTTTAAAAATCATGTTACTATGTATGTTTACATTGGTTCACACTTCCTTTCACTAATGATTCATTGGTCATTAGGTCTGTGCGTGTTTCTTCACGTTTTTCTGTTCCAAGTGGGAGAGTTTTGGTCAGACTGTCCACTAGCCCTGTTGAACCTGCAAACAAAACCATTCATAACTTGTTCAGTTTTACTCCCCCCTCTTATTGTTCTAGATCAGAACGGTCCTGTGACTTCTTTTTTGAGAGTTACTGAAGCAGAGCCGCACTGATTCATTAGAGCCATTCTGACCTGGGAAAAACAGAACCAACTCTGATCGTGAGCCACAGAGTGCAGCCTGACCTGTGTCCTTTCACAGGGACTCTGTGCACTCACTGCAGTTTGAGTAGTGTCGTTTTCATCACACATTATTCCCTCTATTTAATTCAGTAGAATTTAATTTGTTTAGGGTCTTTAACAACAGAGATGGTCTCAAAGCAGCTTTACAAACCCCTAGAGAGCAAACACAAGGCATCCATTTAAAAGAATAAGTCACCAATGTACAGAATAGCCCTCAACAGGAACCAATTCTCAAGGGAGAGCTATTCTCCTCTGGCTGACCTGAATAATTCTTCGAAAGAAAGTAAGTAGAACACTAAGAATCTGTTAATGGTTTGTCCAACATTAGTAATTCCAGCCTTGAGGCTGGAAAGAAAACCATTTTTAAAAGATCTTTGGATGTGCTGAAAGCCGACAAATGGTCGTTCAAGTAAAATGATGTTTGGGACAGCATTAGGTTTCAACTTCTAGATACATCCCTAAATACATTTACTCAAGATGGGTCGATCAGTCTGACATGGGCAGACTGAGGCTAGGGTCGATCAGTCTGACATGGGCAGACTGAGGCTAGTTTGAGTATTTGTGTAACTGCTGATCTCCGGGGATTTTCACATACAACCCTCTCTAGAATTTACTCCAAATGGTGCCAAAAACAAAAGGCTAAGCAGTTTAGCGGCAGTTCTGCGGATAGAAACGCCTTGTTGATGAGAGAGGTCAACAGAGAATGGCCAGTCTGGTTCAAACTGACAAAGTAAGAAAAATAGCATCTCAAAATGCTATTCTGAGATGCGGGTTGGCGCTATTTTGGCGGCAGGAGGGGGACCTATACAATATTAGGCAGAATGGTTTTAATGTTGTGGCTGATTGGTGTATATGAAAATCTTAATCCTAAGAACACAGTTCAATGAGTTTTTAGTTTGCAGGATAAAATTAACCAATTTTTCTAATTTAAGTGGGTTTTTGAACTAGGTGTTTAAAACCAACATTAAAAACCATTGCTGAATACAACACATTTGTGTATGTGGACTTTTGAATAGATCATTAAATATAGCCCTTGTAACAACTTCCCTATGTGACAACTTGCCTCGGTCTTCACAATTTACAGTATGTGGTCAGAGTTCGTCATGGGCCACACATGAGGTGCATTTTAACATCAGGCTGGTTCATTTTTCTATCTGGAAATTGCATGCCCATGACCTAACCCACAACTTCCAAAACTTTTGTGCTTATCACATATTCTTGGAATGTTTCTCACGCAACAGAATATATACGACAGTTGAGCGGCTGTCTGACTAATAGGATGTAGTGTTCTTTCAGATTGGAGAAAGTGTTTGGTTCTGACGTGTTTGATTGTGTAAGTAGTCAAAAGGAAAAATTGTGTAACACTGTAACACATTTTGTTGTGTCTCCTCTACAAACTCAGACGTAACCAGAGAACTTCCTCATCACTCCTGTCTTATGATTGGCTGGGCTGAGCGAGTGGGCTGAAAATGATGTTTACTGGAACTGTGACTGTACAAAAGATGTCCAATAAGCCAAGAGCATAAGAGAGAGAGAGAGAATCTCCTGTTGCAGTTTGCACGGTCTGAACAAGGAAAAAACTGCTGTACTGTTTTTATTTGTAGGTAAGATTTTAGCTTTATGAATATTATCTCTTCCTTAAAACTCCTTTGACTGCCGTTTGATGGAATGACTATTCAACAGTATTACACTGTTTATTTGCAATAAGAATTTTATTTTATTATATAAGTAATTATTTAGACAGAGTAGATGTGAAGTTTTTACACTCATGTAAACAAAAATATGTATTAATGTGTAATTTTTACCATTAGGTTGTTTAAGAACCATAACACTTTTTTCTAAATATGAGAATGTATAATATTTTGCTATGGATCAGAGATTCTCATATGTAAAAATTAAAAAGTCTTACTTTGCTTATTTGGACTAAATGGATTATGCTAATTAAACCGTATTGGCCTGATTTTTCGTTGAATAGTTTCAAAATATCTGTTAATTTGATGTATTCTGCGTTTTACTCTAGACTGAAAAATAATTATAGGTTCTCTATGTATTGTATTTATTTGGTATTCAAACTTTTGGAATAAAATGAAATATCTTCCTTTATCCTCCGTTATCACTCTAAATAACAACTTAACCAAAAACATTAAAGGTGCACACAGTAATTTGTAACTAATTTTAAATGATTTACTACTAAAGATATGTATTTTAATTTTGAAACATTTGTATAAAATCATGAGTAATAATTTCCCCAATGGCATTGGTATCTACAAACTATTGCATTTAAATGATGCTGCATTCATGCCGCTGAGTCTAAAGCAACACATTAAACAAATTACTGAGTGCACCTTTAAAATAAATATTGCAAAATGCTTCAATAACATGATAGTGTAGCAGTTGTTGTCAAAAAAAAGAGAAGCTTGGACTCACTAACCTCAAAACAACCTCTCTTGACGCTTCTTCTGTTTTTAATGGAGGGATGCATCTGCTGTACCATACAAGAAATGTTTTTAAATCCCCATATAAGGGATATGTGTGATGTGTTTGACAGTAAGCTCAGTGTTCTTGGGCAGTTTTTCCAGATGTTTAAGTGGGTCATCTCACTTCCTCAACATGTGTCCCTAACCCCTCCAAAACTCTGTTGTCATCAGTTTGGAAACAGAGATCTTCCTGGACAAATGTTGCCATTACCCATGCCGGAGGAACATGTGTGATTGCTGAAATTGTCTATTTCTTTGCCACCAGAGCATCAGAATGATATGCTGTAAATCAGTGATCCTGAAGGATTCTTCTGAATCAGTTTTGATATTAGATGCCTGGTTAAACCGTTCTATTAAATGTGTATGTGTTGTTGTACTGAATAAATATTTAGACTGTTGGCAGAATGTCACTTGTCTGCCACAAACAGGATGTTTCCTTTAGGTTTGCTGAACATTAGTGGAAGGTTTGTGGTGGAGTTGTTCCTCTATCAGACTTGTAGTCACACACATACATATCTAAATCTCACTCTACATCTCTCTTCTTATTTCTCCCCAGTTATCTCTTTCTATTTTGCTTTTTCAAACCACATCTAACCATTTATTTGAGATTGGTGCAAAACTGTGTCTGGAGGCTCCTATAGGGGAGGGCTGAAGTTTCTGGCCATGCATTGTTAGTTTTTTGCTCATTCTTATAAGTTTAAATGGAAATCTGTTTTTTGTCTGTGTGTAGGGTCATGTTGCCCCACGGTGAGAGAGCTCGGAGTATAAGTGGGCATCCAGAGGGGCCATATCGGGCGGTAGAATGTATGGATGCTCTCGCCCAACAGGGCTTTGAGGGTGTGGACACGCTGGACAAACTTTTCTTGCATGCTGTTAAAAGATTCGGTCAGGCACCATGTCTGGGCACTCGAGAGGTCTTTAGTGAAGAAGAAGAAATACAGCCTAATGGGAAGATCTTTAAGAAGGTAAATGTCACTTATTAATTTGCAGATTCATTCATTTATTCATTCTGCTCATCAACCAGTCACAGTCCAGATACTAATGACTGTCCATATTGTGTGTTTGTAGTTGGTGCTGGGGGACTACAGCTGGAGGAGCTATGAAGAGGTCAGCCAGACAGTAGAATCATTTGGCAGAGGTCTGGCAGCTTTGGGTCAACAGCCACGTAATACAATTGCCATATTCTGTGAGACACGGGCAGAATGGATGATCACAGCACAGGCCTGCTTCAGATGCAACTACCCATGTAAAACTCACACTCGCACATGTTTACTTTGCTGTTGAAATGGGGTCACACCATTGACTTTTATTCTTTTTATATAAACAAATTTAACCCTAACCCACTCCTTAAGCCTTAAAGATAACTTTTTAGATTTTTAGAATTATAAAAAACAACAACAGTATTTGCTTTTTTTGATGAATACATTTTTCAAATGAGGACATCCCCAAATGTCCCCAGTGGGAGGTTTCGTCAGATTTAGTTCACTATTGGGGACAATCAAATTGTTATGGCACTCGATTTGTCCTCTAAAGAGTTTTCAATTAGCATGTTTGTTTTGTGTATGTCTGTATGGGCAGTGGTAACACTGTATGCTACTCTGGGAGAGGATGCTGTAGTTTTTGGACTTAATCAGTGTGGAGCCACTCATCTGATCACCAGCACAGAACTACTGCAGACCAAACTGAAGGTACACAAACTTACAGACATGTAAGTGTTTGCCTTTCTCTGTGTGATCTGACTTGTGCATTAGTTTGTATTGTTTCTCTTTCTCAGGGTGTTTTTAGTGCAGTGTCTGGGTTGCAGCATGTTATCTATGCAGGCAGTGGAAGTGTATGTCTGGCTGATTACCCACAATCCCTCACCATCCATAGTGTGGAGGAAGTAATGGAACTGGGGTCGAAGCCAGAGAACTGTGAGTTGCGCGTAAAACAATCTTTCAATCTATCAATTACTAAAATAAACACACACACACACACACACACACACACACCCATACTCATCCTACACACATTTGTAAAGTTGAAATGTCCTGTAATGTGATATGCTATAGTCCAAAACTATTTTAAACTGCATTTAGCTAATTCTTTTATATTTTATTATGCTTGCAGCTTTTAAGAACTCAATATAATGTAATATTTGTACTTTTACTAATTAATTTTGTCATGCCGCAGAACCATTTAAATTAACCAGAAGCCAAAGATTGTTTACTTGGATTAAATTAAATATGATCAAATAAAATAATTAATCAATAGTTTATGTTATACAACTTACACCACATTTTCTCTCCTTTCTCTCAGTAAATGTAGAGTATGAGAGGCCAGTTGCATCTGATCTTGCAGTGGTGATGTACACAAGTGGATCTACTGGGCTGCCCAAAGGAGTGAAGATGCAGCACAGTAATCTGATTGCAGGACTGGCAGGTCAGTGCCAGAGGATCCCAGGCCTTGGGTAAGCAACACTTATAACATCAAGTTCCTTAAATTGATTAAGGGTATGCTAAACATCTTAGATTGAAAATGGAGATGTGTGGAAGGACTACAAATTGTGTACAAGAATGATGGATTCTATGCTTTAAAAGTAACAGCAGAAGAAATGCATGTAAATATGAAGGTTTTAGGGTTGGGGCTGAGTTAGGGGTTAGGGTTGGTGGTTGGGTTTACCTAATGAAAGAGCATGCAAATACCTGCAGTGCTCTGATTGATGGTATTAGCTTTCACTTTAATCTTAGTTGAACACAAATAAAAGAAAGTCAATTTCTTTAGTTATGAACTAAAGTTTCTTATCTTTTAATTACAATATCCACATTAATATATCTTAATGTGCTTGTGTGTATACAGGTCACAGGACACATATATAGCTTATCTCCCATTGGCTCATGTGCTGGAGCTGACTGCAGAAATATCCTGTGTGTCATATGGCTGCAGGGTCGGGTACTCCTCCCCACTCACACTCACAGACCAGGTAACACACACACACACACACACACACACACACACATGTTGTGTTTCCATGTTTTATGGGGACTTTCCATAGACATAATGGTTTTTATACTGTACAAACTTTATATTCTATCCCCTAAACCTAACCCTACCCCTAAACCTAACCCTCACAGAAAACTTTCTGCATTTTTACATTTTCAAAAAACATCATTTAGTATGATTTATAAGCTATTTTCCTCATGGGGACCGACAAAATGTCCCCACAAGGTCAAACATTTCGGGTTTTACTATCCTTATGGGGACATTTGGTACCCACAAAGTGATAAATACACGCTCACACACACACACACACACACACACACACACACACACACACACACACACACACACACAGAAGTTTGTTTGACTATATAAGTGAGGACATCTCATAGACTTCCATTGGCTGGCTAATGATGTTTTCTATCCACTAACCCTACCCCTAAACCTAACCCTCACAGAAACATGTGCACATCAGTAGATTTAAAGCTAAATTGGATTTGGCAGATTTATTAGCCTTTTTTCTAGTGAGAACCACCTAAAATGTGGGGTTGTATGCATATGAGCGCGGACACACACGTGCACACACACACACACACACACACACACACACACACGTTCACACACACTTCCTTTATTATATCTTCTTCTCTGTGTTTGACCTGTGCTTTTGTGTTTCTGTGTGTGTGTAGTCTAGTAAAATAAAGAGTGGTGGTAAAGGAGATTGCACTGTGCTTAAACCCACCCTCATTGCTGCAGTACCGGTAAGAAACCTCAATTTTAAACTTAAATATGTTTAATTATTTGTATTATTATTATTATTATTATTATTATTTAGTTTTTATTCATAATTAAATAACTGTCATCATTTACTTAACTTCAGATTTTTCCAAAACCCTTATGACTTTCTTCCGTGGAACATGAGGCGAAATTCTGATAAATGTTGACGGCGCTGCTCTTTTTTCCATACAATGAAAGTGATTGGTGATTTCCTTTTTTTTTTTTTTGCATATTTACTTATATTTTCTTGAAACTGTGTGTGTCTTTGTAGGAGATCATGGATCGTATCTTTAAAACTGTTCATGGGAAGTTGAGTGAGAAGTCATTGGTGCAGAGAACTCTGTTCAAAATAGGATACAATTATAAACTGCAGCAGGTGTTACGAGGAGCTGATTCTCCAGTGTGTAACATGTGAGTCACTTAAATTTGTTTTTATTATGTTTGTATTTGTGCAGTAATTACTGTTCTGTGGAACACCACAATATAAATAATGATCTCATTTCATTTCATTTTGATTGACATTCATAATTTGGTGTGAACTGCTGGCATGACAAATAATTGCACGTTTATATTGCAAAAATAAATGATAATAATATTGACAAATATTAATATATGGTAAAATAAGAATCGTCTAAATGGAGTAAATAAGGTACAAATATAATTTTTTCATTTTCTGCACATGATTTTCATTAATGTGTTGTTGTCATTATTTCAGGTTGTTGTTTAAACATGTGAATGGGTTGCTGGGAGGGCGTGTGCGTCGGATGTTATGTGGAGGGGCTCCACTGTCCGCTTCCACACAGAGATTTATAAATGTGTGTTTCTGCCCTGTGGCCGTGGGGTATGGCCTCACAGAAACGTGTGGAGCAGGAACTATCTCAGACTGTAAGTGCACACAAACACAGTGCCTCTCTCTCTCTCTCTCTCTCTCTCTCTCTCTCTCACACACACACACACACACACACACACACACACACACACAATGTGTGACATTTTTCCTGAATGTTTAAAGCTTGGATTCCTGTTCAAGCATGTTCAAGCTTGTATTTCTGTATGTGTGTAGCTTCTGATTACAGTACAGGACGAGTTGGAGCACCTCTCATTTGCTCTGAAATAAAACTGCGAGACTGGCCTGAGGGTAAGACATGCATGCCAACAAAACTGCAATTGAGGGTTCCTAGGTTCAAGTTACATTCTTTAAGTTTCAAAAAATCTCTCTCTTTCTCTCTGTCATGATTAGGTGGATACACAAGTCAGGACAAACCACACCCACGAGGGGAGATTTTATTTGGTGGGCCAAATGTTGCAATGGGATACTATGGGAGTGAGGGGGAGGGAGAGAATGAAAACTTCTGGGTGGACGAGGCGGGGCAGCGCTGGTTTTGTACTGGAGATGTTGGGGAAGTTCATCCAGACGGTTGTTTGCAGATTGTTGGTGAGTGAGATGTGAATCATTGGATGGGGCTTGCTGCTGTTGGGTTACATAAGAGATGACACACCAATCTTTTGAAATCTTTCCACTTCCTTTTCTCAGATCGTAAGAAGGACCTGGTCAAGCTGCAGGCTGGTGAATACGTGTCTCTGGGGAAGGTAGAAGCTGCCTTGAAAAACAGCCCCCTCATTGATAACATCTGTGTCTATGCCAGCAGGTAAACCAGAATCCTAAATCACAATTATTACAATTGCATCTTTTAGCACACAATTGTTATACACACCACAATGCTTTCTTAGTATATATTAACAGGTCCACATCAAGTCAGGTCCAGATTACAGCTTATTCTGGACAAGAAACATCCATTTAGACAGGAAAGGGTGTCTGACCAACACTATAATCAGATATAATTCTGAGTAATTGTATTAGCATTTATTTGTTTAGCAGATGCTTTTTTTCAAAGTGACTTACAAATGAAAAAGGGGAAAATAAAATGAGAAGTGCTGTAATTCAAAGTTTCTAATTGCTCAAAAAAGTACCAGTAGGAAGGAAGCTGAGAGACAGTGATGAAAGAAAAGTGGTGCTCAAGAAAGAGTTTGGAAGGTTGTTACACCAGCAAGGAACGTGGAAGTGAAAGTCTGTGAAAGTGATTTGTGACTCTGTGACATACCTGTATGGCACAATTAAGCACCGCCTGCCTACCGTTTGCAAGCTTCCGGTGGGCACATAGACTTAAAGTAGTCAGAGTAGATAGGGTGGGTGTGGAACCAGTAGCTTTTCATGTATACGTGTATCAATGCATTGAAATTGACGCAAGCATCAATTGGGTAACTAATGCAGTTTGATGAAGAAAGGCATGACGTTCTCTCTTGGGTTCATGTTATGTTTATATGTAACATTACTCTAATAGTTTGTTGTTAATACAAAGATAATATTTTCCAGATAAGATTTGTATATCAAAATAGGAAGAAAAAAAATCAGTGCAGTAAAAACATTTATTACATTTTGCAAACAACATGTCTTTACAAAATCATATTATTTTACTTTTGATACATAGAAATACAAAACTGCCTTCATATTTCAGGAGGGAACTCCTTTGCAAGAGGACCATCATATGTGCGGGTCATTGGCATTAAAACGTTTATATTCAAACTAGCAATATCTGCCAGATCTTGCCAGTTTTATGTGGAATATTACTACAGGTGGTCAGTGAACAGTCTGAGGCTAATGCTGTCTGAGGCTGAGACTAAAAGACATACAACCCAGTATACATGTCTGGGACAATGCCACTCACAACACATTTGCGTTCCATTTAGCCAAAATGTTTCATAAGAGATTCATAGAACTGGTTGTTCAAGTCCTGATGTTTGCTCAGGGGGGTAAACATGCTCAAAGAGCGTGACTATGATCTCTTTAAAACTGATCATGTCACAACACCTAAAACTCTATACCTGAATCATGGAGTTACGAACACAGATCGAACCTTTCATTTACAACTAAATGCCATATCGTACAACAACAAGTTCAGGCAAAGAGGTCATTCAATGTAATGCATAATAAATCCACAGTTGAATGAATATACTGGTCTTCTCAATACCATGAGCAACAGGACAAACTGGATGCGAAACAGCAGAGCGCACGTGTCTTTGTCAACCCGCAACACATGCCTTCTGACTCTAGACATGCACTTTGGGAATTCTAATACAGTCCTTTATTTATTTCCAATTAGTGATCAGAACTACTTGATCAGCTTTGTGGTGCCCAATCAGAAGCAACTGACTGAGCTGGCCAAAAAGAATGGTATAGAGGAAGAGTGGGAGGAGCTTTGTAACCATGCCATGATGGAGGAAGAAGTGCTAAAAGTCATCAAAGAGATTGCAGTCACCAGTAAGCTCTTGTCAACATTATTTTCACAATTCTGTTTGGTGCCCCAGAAATACAGTACTGTGCAAAACTTTTAGGCACTGGTGAAAAATGTTGTATAGTCTAGTGTCTTCAAAAATAAAGCCATTAATAGTTTTCATTTATCAATTAATGTCATGCAAATTCCATATTCTGTGTGACCCCCTTTGCCTTCAAAACAGCACCAATTCTCATAGGTACACTTGGACAAAGTTTTTCTTTGTTTTTGGCAGAGAGGATGTTCCAAGTTTCTTGGAGAATTTGCCACAGTTCTTCTACCTGTTAAGGCTGTCTCAGTGGCTTCTATCTCTTCATTTAATCCCAGACTGACTCGATGTTCAGTAGGGGGTCTGTGGGGGCCATGCTATCTGTTGTAGGGCTCCCTGTTCTTCTATTCTAACGCACTAAAGCTGAAGATATACATAACTATCTTAAGATAAATGGTTTTGTGAAACATCTTATGTGACTAAGACTTTTGCACAGTACTGTATATACAACTATTTATATAAAGGCTTTTACATGAAGAACAGCTGTTTGAGAGTTTCTGTGTGGGTTACTGTGAGTAAACGGCAGAGACATTTATGTGTGTTTATGTGTGCTTATTTATAGGGCCACATGTTTAAACTCTTTTTCTGTGTTTGTTCCTGCAGGTAAACTGGAGAGGTTTGAAGTTCCCCAGAAGATCCGGTTAAGTTCTGATGTTTGGACTCCAGAAACAGGGCTTGTGACAGATGCCTTCAAACTGAAGAGAAAAGAGCTGAAACAACATTATATAAAGGACATTGATAGGTTATATGGAGCTAAATGATCAACATGTACTAAACATAGCCTGTATCCCAATTTGCATACTATCCATCCTATAAAGAATGCCACATAAATGATTTATCCCAAATCGTAGTACCGTGAAAATAGTATGTTAAAGAAGCACAGATGTTAAACTGTTCATGTTATCTAACGTTATACTCTTTTACAACATACCTCAAAGTATGATCCTTTTATACCTAGTATGCCAAGTATGCCAATTGGGATTAAAAATCACAGAAAACCAGGCACGGATTGTTCGGGAGTTTTCCCGGTGGGCCGCCACGCTATGACAGCGACAACCCCCCATTTTTGGGCTGGTTTCCCTTCCCAGTCCGCCCCTGCTGAAAACCATGCTGATCTCAGTAATACATAAGATATACCATTCCGCCCCCTGCTGGATGTATATGATCATTACTTCCTCTGTGAGTAAGGAAAAACTTGTATGGAGCATGTATGTAAAGCTTTTTTATTTATCATATTTGTGTATTTTTAAAGGTGCTTTTAAACAGATTTTGCTATTGAAAATATTTTGTTAAGTGTTCAACACGTATGCGACCTTTACTTGAAAAAGTGTTTAGGATATAATGTCTCACGTTTTTTTTTTGCTTGATTGTTTATTTGTTTGTTTTGACTCTGAGTTAGTGGTACGGTGGTGTTGAGTGTTCATTTCTGAAGGCGAGACGAGTAGTAATCACATTACTCAAGAACTACAGAAATATGAATGTGAACTGTGCAAACTATGGAATATAATAATGATGGAATAATTTATGTTTACATAGAAAAATAAGAGTTTTAAAGTGCCATACAAAAATATGATTATTGCACAGTATGGACGTGAAAGGGAAGATCGTTTTAGTCCTGTGTTTATACATTTATTCTCTTATAGATAGGTGAACATGAGATGAGTCATGGTCAAACAGACAAAGAATGGGCACATAGCATCCCATATAGGCCTATATGTGTGTTAGAGATAAAGATGGGAAAAATATTTGTGCATGTTTTGGTATTTACAGTACTGTATGGATTTATTGCTGTAAACTATTACGTTATGTCTCAGTTTAAACATTTCTCGTCACATTTGTAATTGAGCTCAACAAAATAAACGTCCATTTATTGCCCTAGATAGGCCTAGACCAGGTACACCTCCCAGATGTCTGTAGATACTTTCACCTGGAAAGCAGCACAATCTAATTAAAGGCGTACGATTTATAATAGTCCTTTACGATTGTTGCTTGTCAGACTGATATGAACACACTGATATCGCCATGGATGTTGAGATGTGCGGGAGGTAGCCTACAGTAATAATGAGCTACCACAAGCAAATATTCATTGTGGAAATAAAAAGACCTGTGGCCAGAAAAATGACAAACTCAGGGCTTAAAGATTTCCGGCTTGAGGGCAGGTGCGGCCTCCGGCGCAGGCAAAATTTATTAATCAGGCTGCAAATTACAGTCGGACGCACTTTCGGCGCGGACGCGCTTGGAAAAAACGAGTGCGCCGCTTCCATTATAAGCGCGCATACTGCGCGGCTGCATTTGAAACTGGGAACTTGAATGCGGTTTAATATTTTCGAGTCAATTGATTTCACCTACCAATCATATGAGAGGAGCGCAGCTCTAACTAACGTCACAAGCCTATCAGAAGCAGAGCAGGGCGGGTCCTGGCAACAGTGTGATTGAGATCCATACCTCACGTTAGCGTCGTCGGTGAAAGCATGGAACGCAGAACTCCAGAAACAACATTAGGTGACTAAATGTCATCATGGATGAAAAGAAAGGAGATGTGAGTTGGTTGATTTCGTAAATTAGCTCAGGTCAGCGTAATCATATTTTCTTTCTACACCTTTTGATGTTAGCCTTACGTTGACTGAGCTAACATTAACATACACTTCTGCTAGGTAACTTCAGACTGTTAGTTAAATATTTAATGTAGAACATTCTGTGTAGCTTACTAAAAAAAACATTATGTGTAGGCCTACCATGAAAACGAGTCCACTTTAAACCGCTTTAATGTATGACAAGTAACGTTGCAGTGTGTACGCACCTTTAGTGCTGTCAACGTTAACGTATGCGATTTCTTTTTTTTTTTGTCCAGCTTTAATGTTTTAAAATATTTAACACAATTAACGCTACATCCGTTCTTTGTCATTCTTTAGCTCTTATTAGTTATTAGTTTGTCCACCAAATGCTTTAAACCATTAATGTGCGACAAGACAAAAGAGAACGCACTTCAGTAAATGTCCTACACACACACACACACACACACACACACACACACACACACACACACGAGGCACAAAAAGTCGCGAACCAATATCGAATTCTCTTTCGCGCTTGAACGAACAATAACACACACATTTATGCCAAAATGTCCGTTTTGTCGAGTATCCTCACAAGAATCAATCATTATTAACTTTAAATGAGTTCAATAAAATCTTAAATGGAAGTAAAGAGTAGTGAGAGAATGAGACGCGTGAGATCCTGTCACCAGCTGTAGATCATAAAGTGACAGTAGCCACTAATTCTGTCTGTCAGTAAAGTTAACCAAAGAACAAAGGGAACAGAGAAAACTACTAACTACTCTTTGACTAAAGAATGCTTGTAGCTTTAATAAGGATTAATCGAATTTAATTTATAATTTATGCATTGCGGACTATTTTATAACCCTAAAATTTAGTATACTAAATAAAATATCAGTGATACTGGCCTTCATTAATAAAAAGATGCCATTAAGATACAGCCGTAATACTTAAAAATAATTGGTTCCATTTGAAGATAAGTCCGTCTCTGCAAAACAACCCCCTCCTCTTTTAGATTAGTAACATATAGGCCACGCAAAATTTCGGAAATACATAGCCTAAAGGCTGTAGGCCTATAAATATTATATCAGGCTTGCAAATACCATATGGATGATGCACAAACATGATTTCTATAATCGTATCCAAATGTATTTCCTGATTTGGATTAAAACACCCCATAAATACTTACCAGTATAAATTGTTCAATCTCTCTATTTTATTCATTTATTTATAAATAAAACTACTAGGCCTACGAGTGGCGTGAATCTTAACTAAAGAAGATTACGTTTAAAGTAAATGTATTAAAAGTAAAATAGTAATTAAAATAACGTTGAAAAATAAAATGCATGATAAATGTAAAGAAAATTTAATCATTTGTTTATTTTCATGTTATAGCCTAAACTCAATTCAGACAATAGCCTAGTAATTATTTCATATTGCAGACGTGTTACACTTTTCTCCAAGTATTTTCTGCTTATTTATTTATTCAAACTTTTTATATAAAATCAAAAGAAGAAAAAACATTGAAAGTGCTTGAGTAGAGTGTTAACTGGGCACAAATATTGCTATGGTGGTGCAAACGCGGAGCAGATTTCTTTCCCAGTGAAAGGGTGCGACCGTGCGAGAGAAGAGCGGAATATCATATCTCATCTGGCTGTTGTAATAGCAGTCACACTAGGGGCGGAGCCAGTTGTTTTTCAAAGGGGTGGCCAGGCAGGGGCAAGCGATCAGTTTGTGGTGGCGCATAGATGTTCGGGCAGTATTTTTATATCGACGGACTGTGGGGGGTTGAGTGGCTACAATGACACCTGGGACGGAGAGGTGCGGCGACCTTGGTGTGCGCACATAACTAAATTGTGCCAAAAAATGACCAAAAAAATTACTAAAACAGCAATTGCGAGTGGGGTGGCCAATGGGGTGGCCAATGGAGTGAACAGGCTTCTCTCCGTAGTGGACACGGCCACCCCCTAGCTCCACCACTGCTAAATTTCAGACACTGCCCAAACTTCGTCGGAGGCTGAAGATCATCGCAAAGGCTATTAATCGGCCGTCTGCGAACATGTCACGCTGAACGTTGTCAGATCGACGATTTTGCACCCAGGCCGCAACGTCTGCTAAAGATCTTAAAAAGATTATATTTACAAATATTATAAATCATAAACGTCACATCTGCTGAATGCCTGATTGTGATACATAGGCCTACTTAGTGATTAGATTATTATTATATATATATATTTTTTTACAATTTTAATAAATTTTATACTTAATGCATCTTTATATGTTTTGGATCTGCTCATGGCATTTTCTCTAATAAAGATATACTACATTGATTCTGTGTTCTATTCTCATTTTCCATCTTAACACGCATCCTCAGCTCAGTATCAGTCCACAAACTTTAGTCACTACTACAACTTCGCTGGCAGCAATTTTTCTCAGTGTGTGCTTGTCTTTCAAGAGTTTATCGTAAACTGCAGAGCAGTCCAGTCCAAAATTAAGACGTACGAAAAGCATTGCCTCCATGACTGTTACACTGAGTCAAGATTTATCTGGTGTCCATGCTGCATTCATTAATGAGAACACATAATCCCCAGATGCAGATGTCCTGCAGGCATAAAAACTCCACGACCTTGACTAAGACTCCGAAGTTGATGGTCTTGCTCTCCAGCTCACGAAAAACGCCTGTCCATCTCTCAGACACGTTCACACTGCCAGCTACTTTGTCGCTGCACATCCAAGTGGCTGGTGGCTAGCTCGCTCGTGGTGGGTATGGAGAGTCTAAACAGCACTGTTTCTTAATAATTAATATTATTATTAAAATATCAGGATCACATGAGCTCTAACATCTCATATTGGCTGTCCCTCCCGAAAGTTGCTCTTCATTTGCATAAAGTTAAACATTTCTGAACTTTGTCAAGTCGATGGACACACCCACATCCGGTCGCCAATGGTCACCGTCGTTGGTGTTGCCGGAAGACACCAGCTCTCATTGAAAATGAATGAGATGAGGTTGTTTTGTTGCATGTCGCTGGCAGTGTGAACGCAGCTTTAAGCTTATCGCTGAGTTCACACTGCTAGCGACACGCAGCGACAAAACGTACACACCACTAGCGACCTAACCGCCAGCCACTGGCGACATGCAGCGACAAAGTAGCTGACAGTGTGAAAGTAGCTTCAGTGATGCGACGAGTGACAATGTTTTTCACACAAGCCCACAAATCAAATAGCGGGGTATCGTCAATCAAACTGAGAGCGGGGATTCTGGAGTAGAAGTGTTTGAGGCTGCTCTGAATGTCGTTCCACTCTTGGATGTCTCTCAGTAGGGCCCACTATAGTTTTTCTGTGTTCACTGCACAAATAAATCATCTGCTCGTATGTCACCAGCTTCAACCAGGGCATCAAATTGCTTTTTAATGTCAGAGGGAATGCATGATTCCTCCAACCTGGCCTGCAAAACTTTTCTCAGGTCATAAATTTGCAAAGCTCCGGTCATGATAAGCAAAAAGTCTGTCACTTGTGTGCACCTTGTCAGATTCTGAACATTGTTTCACAAAAAAAAAAATCCACATGCTTTTTTGTATGAACATGCTGCACGATGTCAGTGTGGCCTCCATGGCGATGGATAAGCAAGCTCAATAAATCTCACTTTACTAGGCTCTGTCTGACACCTTTGTTTTTTTTTTTTTTTTAATGTAAACTCTTTTTGAAGATCCTCATTAAATATACATGCTTAATTCCTTAAAAATTTTCCAGCTGCAATTTCATCTGTGTGCTCTTTCAAACGGACTCTTCAATCAGTTCATAGTTAACAACTAGCAAAGTCCCAAAGTTTATTTTCGTGTTTTTGGACTTTGTTTTTCAACGTAATAAATTTCTCATCGTCTAAAGATGGCAGGTTGAGCAAAAATATCTGAAGATAAAATAATGAGTACAGATACGAGCACGATTACGCAGAAGTGATTGAGGTAGCTGTTGCTCAAACAATCGTCTTTTGGAGGAAACTGCTGAGAATCTACCTGTTACTCCCAGCAAAGTGCACATCATGAAGAAAGTGCATCCTGAGCAGGAGGAAGCGATTTCTAATGCGGATATCCTCGAGGCTATTCACTCTCTCAGAAGGAGGTTTGACCAGCAGGAAGTTGGAGGAGTTGTCAAAGAAAATGGAAGAGAACTGTATAGTGTCATCTGCGAGGTTAAGGGAGAGCTGAAAGCTCACAAGCAGAAGGCAACTGAAATGGATCTGGATCTTTCTGTTCTCAAACAGGAAAATAAAGAGCTGAAGGCAAGGGTAGGAGAACTGGATCGCTACAAAAGGCGTTGGAACTAAAGCAGAACTCGCCAGAGAAACAGAATGAGAACATCAGAGTAAGAACATCAGAGCAGAGGTGATTTTGCTGCTTTCAAAGATTGCTCCTGGAGTGCCCTGGGAAATGGAAGAGGCGGTTGACACGGTTCATCGAATTGGCAGAAAAGAAGGAAATCGCATGCAGCAGATCATCATTCAATTTTCAAATAGATTCTATAGAGATCAAGTTTGGGTGTTGTCAAAGGGCTCAAGCGTGTGTAAGGAGGCAGGCATTCGTTTCACGGAGTACTTAAACAAAGAGGACAGAGAAGCTCGAGAAGCGCTTTGGCCTTGCATTAAACAAGCATGTGCTGAAGGAAAAGTGGCGTTCTTTTGTGGTCCATTTGCTTTCATCGAGGGAAAGCAGATTTTTGGCTGATGATGGAACTTGGAAAAATGGGAATTTAAGGATTTTTTTTGTAAATGTTGCAGTTTCGTTCTTCTGATCTCTACTTCTTTGTGATATCGTAAGTCGTGAGTTCCGGTTATTCTCTTTAAAGTCTTGTTTATCTTTTTGTTTGTTAAACACAAGGGGACTTAAGGAAATAAAGTTTTATTTATGTTTTGTAAAGGGCTGAAGTCACACTTTGTTTTTTTGCAAGAGACTCACTCTACTGAAGTGGATACTGCTTTTTGGAAAATGCAGTTGGGAGATATCATTTTGTTTAGTCATGGCTCCAATCGGTCAGCAGGTGTCGCCATATGCCTTAACAACTGCCCTGGGAATGTTGTGACTTCAGTGTGATCTTAATGGGCATTGGCTTGCTGTTGTGGTTAATATTGAAGGTATTTTTCTTATTTTAGTTCATGTTTATGGTTATAATAGCAATGGACAAAAACAAGATTTTTATTTACAAATGTTACTGATGTTTTAAAAAAAAATGTAAAACAAAATTTTATAAAACTTTTGTACTAATTGGTGGTGATTTTAACTTGGCACCTGATGAATGGCTGGATAGATCTCCTTCTAGTTATACTAGTCACCATTTTAATAACATTATTCAGGAGTTCTGCAGGAAAAATTACTTTAAATATATTTGGAGAGTGAAGTATCCTAATCTTAGTCAGTTTTCGTGGGTCAGGCCTAATGGATCCTCTAAGTCACGGATAGATTTTTGCCTTATTTCTTACGGATACTCTGAAGATATCACTGATTTTAAAATTTTCCATTGACAGACTACTGTCTTATTTCATTAATCTTGACTTCAGCAATAAGAAATAACCCTAGAAAAGACTATTGGAAGTTTAATGCAGACCTTTTAAGGGATAAAGAAATAAGAAATTTGATTATTGAGATTAAGAATGACATCCCCTTAACATCTAATGGGAGGAAGTGGGAGTACTTTAAATTCAAAGCAAGGGTAATTTCAATTGAGTCTGCTAAACGAAAGAGTAGAAAACAAAAGCAGATGGAATTAAACTTAATTTAAGAAATTAATGCCTGCTGTAATACACAGGAAATGTCTCCAGAAGATGATACATTAAAGTATCTTCAAGCTAAACTAGATCATTTGTATTTAATGAAAGCACAGGGAGCTTTTGTAAGATCTCGTGCAAAATGGATAGAGGAATAAGAGAAGAATACAGCTTATTTTTGTCATTTATAAAAGAGGAGACAGGAAACCAATGCAGCGCATAGTTTAATTATTAATGATGAGGTAATCATAGACCCCAAATTAATATCTGAGGAAAATATACATTTTATAGTAATATTTATACATCATATGTAATGCATTTCTTGAAAAGATCAAATATGTTATCCCACAGATTGATACGGAATTAAGAGAAATTTGTGTAGTAGACCTAAGAATGGAGGAACTTGATTCTGCTATTAAAAATATGGCTTTAGGCAAATCTCTGGGTCAGGATGGTTTGACCACAAATTTTTATCAATTCTTTTGTGAGGATATAAAGGGTCTGCTGTTTAAAGCTTTAAAGGAATTTGGGGAATTTAAATCTCTACTTCCAACAAGGAAACAGGGGTTGATTATTCTTGTACCAAAGTCAGGTAAAGACAAGATAATTATTGATAACCTCAGACCGATTACCCTATTTAATGTTGATTATAAAATTATTATTTTAATTTAATATTCAAATTTAGCTAAAGTCAAGTTATAAGTGAAACTCAATCTGATTTTATTAAAGGCAGGTTGATAAACAACAACATTAGACTTATTTTGGATTTAATTGAATATAGACATCTGATTAAGGATGATGGTTTTGTTTTGTTTATTGATTTCTACAAGGCTTTTGACACTGTAGAACATACATTTATTTTACATGCAATGGAGCTTTTTGGTTTTGGAAACAAAAGTATTAATATAATAGAGATGTTGTATGAAGACATAAATAGTTCAGTTTCACTTCCATCTGAGACTTAGCATTTTAACATTAATAGGCATGGGGATCCGACAAGTCCATATTTATTTAGCTGAACTGTTAGAAATATATGTTAAAAACAGTAAAGAGATTAGGCAGTCAGGTATTAATAAGTCAATTGGCAGATGCTACTACTTTGTTTCTTAGTAATGCAGAGCAGGTTCCAGTGGTCATTCATTTGGTGTCTCATTATTCAAAAGCTTCAGGCTTATGATTGAATTTAAAAAGTGTGAGCTGATCACAATTCATGATCATACAGAGTCTCATTTGTTCAATATTCCGTAAAAAAAATGAAGTAAAATATTTGGGAATTGTTATTATGAAAGATACTAAAAATAGAGAAAAACTGAATCTGGTCCACAATATGAAAACAAAAGTTAATTTTTTTTTTTACTTGTGGTTACAAAGGGATATTTCTATTTTTGGTAGAATTCTCATACAGAAAACCAAAGCTCTAGGCTAATTTATCAAGCATACTCTTTAAGTATCTCTAACAGGTGGACAAACGATATTAACCAACTTCAGTATAACTTTATTTGTAAAAACAAACACCATTATATAAGAAAGGGAGATTTAGTGATGCCAATCAGTGAGGGTGGTTTGAATATAATTGATTTCGATGTCATGAATGGGATTCCAAACTTTCCTTAGAAATGATCAATCAGTTTGGTCTTGTTTTTCTTCTAAACGTTTTGAATCTTTTTGGGGCCTTAATTTCCTATTGAGGTGTGTCTTTGAGCCTTCAGAATTAAAATGTAAACTATCGTCTTTCAATTATCGTCAGGCATTATTATATTGGAAAATGTTATACAAATAAAAATTTTCCTCACATAGTTGCTGTTTGTGGAATAATAGGTTCTCATTAATAGAAAATCTGTGGGTTTTTTTCGTGAGTGGATGGATAAAGATGTCTGGTGTATTGTACACATAATGGATGGGGAAGGGAATTTTCTCAGTTATGATGATTTGTGTGGAAAGCACAATATCACGTGTACTCAGAGATTGTATATGTCTTTGTTAAAAGCTATTCCTGAGGGCTTGGCTCAATTGGTTAAAGGTGTATTGTGTTATTCACCTGTGATACCAAGACTGAGTACTTAAATCATTTCTGGTTTCAATTTTATCAAGGAGACTTGTAACAATAAGGTATTAAGAACATTTGTAAATGCACAGACTTTCCCTTTACATGTCAGAAAGAGACCCCTTGTTTTTGTTTTTTGAAAAGAAAAAAAAGAAAAATTGGTTCAAATGAGGATTCTTTCTTTCCCTCTTCTACTGAAGGCTAAAGAGGTTCAGTTTAAAATGATTAATGACATCTATCCTTGTAATGAGTTCCTCAGACATAGATTTAATATGGTCAGTGCACCTTCTGTGAAGCAGACATAGAGTCATTGGATAATTTATTTTCCTTGTGCAAATTTTCAAAAATATTCTGGGATGACCTTCATGTTTGGTTTAGTTTAAAATATGCAATACCTGACTTTAAATCTTTAAAATATGTTGTCTTTTTTTCTCAATGGTGATGTTTAATATTTGGTTAATAATATTGTGTTATTACAATTAATACATAAATCTAGATTTTTAAAGAATCCTCCCATACTCTTGCCTTTCCAGAAGGAATAGGTGATCTTCCTCAAATCCTTCAAATGTATGCATAATAAAAAAAAGCCTTTAAATTGTGTATTAAACTTTTGGAAACATACCTTAATGATTAACCCACTTGTACAGTATTATTTTGGTCTTCGTGTTTTTTTTTCTGTTAACCCTGGGTTATTTACTTCTGTTTATTATGCTTATTTTTTGTTTGTGCTGCTATTTATTTTTGACGGAATGTATTAAGTTTTACGTTTACTGTGGCTTCTTTGTATTTTCACTCAAGCAATAAAAAATAACACTTAAATTAGTTCACTAACTAGACGTCTATTGATAGGGGATTGTGATTTGATAGTTCAATCCAATCATGTAGCCTACTTAAAATAACATGGAGTGATTTTATTGGTTTTACAAGCATATCCTTGGCTAACATTTATTAGAATACTAACGTGACGAAGAAATTTTAGGAGAGGGGAAATAGCCGCAAAGGCGACAGAGAAATTTTAGGACGGGAAATACGGGACGATGAGTCAGGACACTAGAAAAAGTGCTTAAATATGTGACTGTCCTAGGAAAAACGGGATTTCTGGCCACTCACCCTAACTCTGGACTTGCACTAGCATGCACCTAGAGGCGTGAAAGAAGCGTCGTTCAAACACAATAATTTGAAGTTACCGATGCTACTGGAGAAATTATTACTGTTCACAATAAGCCATTAATGCTGCCTTCACGTGCTATCGCAATTATTGTAAATTCGAGTTTCCCACTCAGAAGTTGTAGGCCTACATGAATGACCCCTCAAGTCGTAATAGAGCGCAACAGTGCCCGCCCACACATTTTTAGTATTTGAAAATCGGACATAAAGACAAAACAAGGCTGTGTACTTTCTGTCCTCAGGGCACAAACTACAATCCCATGAAGCATGGCGAATTATATAATTGAGATATATATCTATGGAAATATATAAAACTATTGATTTTTTTTATTGTTTATTATAAATATAGAAACAATATATTTTACGTTTATTGCAAAAATATCCCAATATGTACAAATATATAAGTAGTTTGAGGGTGAATGGAGACCGACTCATTTACGTCATTCACAATGCGGTCGCTGGGTTTCGTTGGACGCGGTTCTCTCATTGGGGAAGCTTTCTCTGATGTACCATGGGTAATGTAGTTGTTTACCATTAATTCCGCTATCAAACACGATTTGTAATAAATTAAGTTGATATTACGCAGACGGGTCGCTTCAACAGAAGCATATATCATCGATGAACAACTTCGTAACTCATGGTATGTCTGTCTTTAAATGTTTATAAGTTATCATTGAAAAACAATTCGTCTATGGGATAAATGAATGGGATTTTTACTTCCTGAACCAGACCGTTGCACTCTACTGGGAAACTTTTGATACCCGAGTTTCCGAGGTGAGAAGTTCTAACCTTTAAACAAGGCAGAGGGGAGTACAGTTTCTGTTTTGCATGAAATACCTTTATAAATTAATATTTATTATAATGTGAAAATAAAAGTTTCTCAGAAATATGTATGAATTAACCTGGCGCTGTGCATGTTTCCTGTTCTTTCTGACAACAAACTTTTCTCATAATTAACACTTCAGAAGTAGGAAGTAGGATAATTTCAATAGCACATGAAGGCAGCATAATTTAATCCATGTTGAGTGTAAGTGTCCAATATCAAGGTGGTTAATAGTATTCAGCTGGTCATATGATTCTAACATTGCCGCCCCACGAGGGGACCCCCTCCATGTAGGATAAAACACCTTTTATAAGGTTACTTGACATGACTTAGTCTTCGTCTCATGCGAGTGCTCAGCTCTTTTTAAACAAGGCATACTGTCATTTTCAATCTTGCACCTCCATGGAAACCCCCCCAACTGTTTTGAGGTCATCCAATCTGGTTGATGTGAATAAAGACAACATAAAATTAAACTTCTCTCTGGTTTTTCAGATTAATTTGTTAATATATGACAAAGTAATAAATAACGAATGTGTTTAAAAACACCCATACTCAAGTTGTATTATAATTAAAGAATAGCAAACGAATAAAGCGCAATTTCCAGAAGTGAGCAGTGGTAGTCCCATGATGTGTATAAGAGTGTGTGCATGTGTATGGGTGTGTATTTATGTATAGACATAAGTGTGTGGGTGTGCGTGTGTGGAAGCGTAATAAGTGTGTTCTGGGTTTCTCTGGGCTGTATTTTAATTCCTCTACGCCCACAGCACCAAACTGCCTTCTCCAGCTCAGAAACACAAACATAACTGGGACACTTTTACGGGATCATGTTTTAATGGCATAACTGCGGAGCTCCGGTCTGGTTCTAGTAGGCAGCCGCTTTCTGGGTGGGTTTGATGCTGCTGGACTCTCGCTGAGGGAGGTGAGGGATGAAATGGCCGCCGATCTTCATAAATATCCGCATTATTAGGGGAAAAAGAGACATTCACAGACATGGAGTGAGGAGCCGCGTTTAATTTTTTCATCGAGTCGTTCAGATATGAGACCGATTGGGCGATCAGTTTAACCATAGAACATTAATAAAAAGCGTCCAACTGCTTCATATGAATGCACTCCATGTTTGAATGTAATTTTGGGGAGAGTTTTGAGTTGTTTTGGTATGGTTTGGTGGGATTAATGACAGTTAGAAGAGCTGGAGGCCCGTTAGCATGTTAGCATGCTAGCCCTTGTTTACGGAAATTAAACTACATTAAATAGTTTGTTTTATTTATCGGCTATCACATCACATGCATACAGAGAGAGACAATGATGAGTTAGTATAATGTTTTATGTTTCGAGTTTGCTTGCAGTTACGTATTTGACTGCAAATGTTTGATATTTATTGTTAAAGACACACACACACACACTATCGAACACACGTAAATACACACGTGAATATCATGAGTCAGTAACTGCATCCAGAGTGATTATTAGTTTATGCAATTTATTTTGTTTTAGATATGCTTGTGCTGCAGTTTGTGTGTTTTCAGTTTTGTGGGGTCTGTTTGTCTACTGCAGTGTGGTACGCTTCTAAACTCCAGAGACAGAAGATGTTGAGAAAATGATAGCTGCTCAGGACCTCCAAACAGACTTTCACCAGTAAGTGACACACTGGTAGACCACCTCAAACAAATACACACACTTTGTGTCTCCAATATCATTGAGCATGCATGCTCCATCAAGAGTGGGAATCATAGGCATGTTTCAGGATTCACTGTTTAGTTTCATTCAAGCTTCCTGCATCTAGTCACCTGCAAGTTGGTCTATGATTTTAATTTTACAATTATGTAGAGAGAGAGACGACAGTGTCAGCAATCACACCACCATATGATGGTGTGGCCTAGTGGTTAAAGGGGACCTATTATGCAAAATTCACTTTTACATGTTGTTTGTACATAAATGTGTGTCAGCAGTGTGTGTACACAACCACCCTACAACCTACTGTGTTGTGTAAATATGTTGTTTATTGTAATTAGTATATGTCTCGTCACTGTCATGACTGCTATGTTGCTCGGAACTGCACACAAGACTTTCACCTACTGTTGCACTTGTGTATATGGTCCTGTGACAATAAAGTGATTTGATTGATGTTGATTTATGTTAAAAGTCCACCTACTCTTCCTTTTATTTCTATAAATTAAAAACAGTGTGTCAAAATGAATGGGTTTTCATTTCTGCTCTAAAGTGACTTCACATTAGAGCAGGCCTCGCCCACAACTGGTGACAGACTCCACCCTATTATCATAGATCCTGCCCTGAGTGATCTACACACAGTCCACAGATACAGTGAGAAGAATAATGTCTCAGCTTCGTAAATGTGATAAGTGTTCTGTTGTTGACTGTAAAAGTGAACATAAGAGTCTTCATTTACTCCCGGCATCTGAACCACTTAAGACGCAGTGAACAAATTTAGTTTTTGAAGGAAATGTGCCCCCAAACATACAAAAATTTGTGTATATTTGTGCAAATTATTTTACACCGGACTGCTTTGTGAATGAGTGTCAATATGAGGATCAGTACCAACTGTTTGTGTTCCAGCTCTTAAGTCCTGAAGATGTAAGTATCGCACTTTATATTTTGTCTTTATAAATCGTCTTTCCGAATGTGCTTGTTAGCTGATTCACGGCTAATGCAGCTAAAGTCACCATTGCCTCTGATTGTAGTCACGGAGACCAGAGCTGTCGTTATTTTACATTTTTACTCCTAAAACGCTTACTGCCAGTTACCATGGTCTCTGATTGTATTCACAGAGACCAGATATACATACATATATATATATATACAGTGCATCCTGAAAGTATTCACAACGCTTCACTTTTTCCTAATTTTGTTATGTTACAGCCTTATTCCAAAATTTATTAAATTCATTATTTTCCTCAAAATTCTACAAAAAATACCCCATAATGACAGTGTGAAAGAAGTTAGTTTGAAATCTTTGCAAATGTATTAAAAATAAAAAACAAAAAAAATCACATGTACATAAGTATTCACAGCCTTTGCCATGACACTCAAAATTGAGCTCAGGTGCATCCTGTTTCCACTGATCATCCTTGAGATGTTTCTATAACTTGATTGGAGTCCACCTGTGGTAAATTCAGTTGATTGGACATGATTTGGAAAGGCACACACCTGTCTATATAAGGTCCCACAGTTAACAGTGCATGTCAGAGCACAAACCAAGCCATGAAGTCCAAGGAATTTTCTGTAGACCTCTGAGACAAGATTGTATCGAGGCACAGATCTGGGGAAGAGTACAGAAACATTTCTGCATCATTGAAGGTCCCAATGAGCACGGTGGCCTCCATCATCCGTAAATGGAAGAAGTTTGGAACCACCAGGACTCTTCCTAGAGCTTGCCGCCCGGCCAAACTGAGCGATCGGGGGAGAAGGGCCTTAGTCAGGGAGGTGACCAAGAACCCGATGGTCACTCTGACAGAGCTCCAGTGTTTCTCTGGAAAGAGGAGAACCTTCCAGAAGAAGAACCATTTCTGCAGCACTCCACCAATCAGGTCTGTATGGTAGAGTGGCCAGACCGAAGCCACTCCTCCGTAAAAGGCACATGACAGCCCGCCTGGAGTTTGCCAAAAGGCACCTGAAGGAGTCTCAGACCATGAGAAACAAAATTCTCTGGTCTGATGAAACAGATTAAACTCTTTGGCCTGAATGGCAAGCGTCATGTCTGGAGGAACTAGGCACCGCTCATCACCTGGCCATTACCATCCCTAAAGTGAAGCATGGTGGTGACAGCATTATGCTGTGGGGATTTTTTTCAGCGGCAGGAACTGGAAGACTAGTCAGGATCGAGGGAAATATGAATTCAGCAATGTACAGAGACATCCTTGATGAAAACCTGCTCCAGAGCACTCTGGACCTCAGACTGTGGCAAAGGTTCATCTTCCAACAGGACAACGACCCTAAGCACACAGCCAAGATAACAAAGGAGTGGCTACGGGACAACTCTGCGAATATCCTTGAGTGGCCAAGCCAGAGCCCAGACTTGAACCCGATTGAACATCCCCATCCAACCTGATGGAGCTTGAGAGATCCTGCAAACAAGAATGGGAGAAACTGCCCAAAAATGGCTGTGCCAAGCTTGTAGCATCATACACAAAAAGACTTGAGGCTGTAGTTGGTGCCAGAGGTGCTTCAACAAAGGCTGTGAATACTTATGTACATGTGTTTTTTCTTCCCCGTTCTTATTTTTAATAAATTTGCAAAGATTTTAAACAAACCTCTTTCACGTCATTATGGGGTATTTTTTTGTAGAATTGAGGAAAATAATGAATTTAATACATTTTGGAATAGGGCTGTAACATAACAAAATGTGGAAAAAGGAAGCGCTGTGAATACTTTCCAGATGCACTGTATTTATACATGTATGGCTTAATTTTGGTATTTACGCTGTCAGTCATATTGGTTCTGATTTGTTGTTGCTGTGGTATCTGAAGCACTAGCTGTGAAGGCAGAGCCCTACACCTGAAAAGGGGGCGGGGAGCATCAGCTCATTTACATTTAAGAGACCCACACGAAATCAGCGTGTTTTCGATTCCACCCAAAAAGAGGCATTTATAACATGGTATAATAAATGATCTGTGGGTTTTTTTGAGCTGAAACTTTACAGACACATTCTGGGGACACTTAAGGCTTATATTACATCTTGTAAAAAGGGGCTTAATAGGTCTCCTTTAAATAACTTTGGTTGTAACTGAAAGGTTGTAGGCTGTACTTATGTTATTACTACTTACTTTCGTTCTTACCCATAATAGTAACAATGTACAGTGCTGTGAAAAAGTATTTACCACCTCCCTGATTTATTCTATTTTTGTGTATTTTTCACACTAAATAGTTTTAGATCTTCAAACGAGATAGAACATAAAACAAAGGCAACCTGTGTAAACACAAAATACAGTTTTTATATATATAATATTTTTAGCAAAAAAGTTACATATATCACCCATGTGAAAAACTAACTGCCCCATTAAACTTAATAGCTGGTTGTGCCATCTTTAGCAGCAACAACTGCAACCAAACGTTTCCGATATCTGGAGATCAGTCTTTCACAACGCTGTGGTGGAATTTTGGTCCACTCTTCTTTGCAGAATTACTTCAGTTCAGCCACACTGGAGGGTTTTCGAGCATGATCTGACCATTTAAGGTCCTGCCATAGCATCTCAAATTGGGTACAAGTCAGAACTTTGTCTAGGCCAGTCCAAAACTTCAATTTAGCTTCTTTTGAGCCATTCAGAGGTGGACTTACTCCTATGCTTTTTTTTTTTTATCATTGTCTTGCTGCATAATCCAGTTGTGCTAGAGCTTCAACTCATGGACTGATGACTAAACGTTCTCCTTTAGGATTTTCCGGTAGAGAGCAGAATTCATGTTTCCCTCAATTATTGCAAGTGGCTATGGCCAACTTACTAAGGTGTTTCAGAGATGCATTTTTTCTTTTATTACAAGTCTGCAAATGCAGCATCTCCTTAAAGTAACTGTGACACAAATTCATCACTTTCTGTCCCAATTTATACGTAATCTCAAGGAACCACTTTTGTGTGTTTTGTAGGGAAGGACACTCTTGGCTCTCGGACAACGATCTGGAGGATCCTGAGAGTCAGAATGTCAAACCTGGCAAAGGAAAGGTGCCAATCAAGCAGTTAACACTTCAAAACATCTCTCAACCAATCAGAACTTTTTATTAAATGCATATTAGCTTGTTTATTAATGTTAAATGCAATTTTAAGGCTTTTGCAGATTGTAAAAGCCTTAAAAGTTATTAAATTAATTTTCCTTGTTTTTTCCCTTTGTGCATGTGAAGAAGGGGAAGAAGACCCTTGGAGAGAAGGTGAAGGGTTCAGAGGTGAAAGGTCAGGGGCGGGTGAATGGTCACCATCAGGAGAATGGCATGGAGAATCTCAGTTTGTTTGAGATTGTGAAATTGGGCAAAAGTGCCACACAGGTACACAAACGCAAACAAACGGGTTATACAGAACTTCATATTGTATTCATGCACAAATTTAAACACTGTTTATACCTGCTGCTAAAATGCAATGACATGTGGGCAGCACTAAATACAGATAAAACGGGGTCAAAAAAAGTTTTATGATCGGATAGCAAAAACCACATACGAGTTACGGTAGTCAAAAATGCATGTGACCTTATTGATTTGAGGTGTAATGTGCTGAGGAACAGCTGTACCCCTCACCTGTCATTCAACCGCTGCGCTAAAACAAAAGCTTAAATTTTGCCGGTTACATGCAGCTTTAAAAGAATATAAAAATCAGATTGGAAAATATGAAAAATATGATACATACATAACCACGAAAACTTCACAGACCTTCTTTAGTGTGTTTGATATCAACATGACACAGATGAGAAGTGCGAACTTCTGAAGCTCCTTTAATACAGCTAATCCATTAAAATAACAGATAATTCTGTTTGAAATGTTGCATTTGTCCTTGAGTTAAATTTGAGCTGCATCTGGGAGAAACAGCGCAATCTTTTCTTTATCTTTTCTGATTTTGTTGCGTTTTAATGTCATGCAGTAACACACAGCCATATAGTGATTGATGTATGTCGGCATGAAATCAGAGACACTCCCTTCAAAATCCAAACACAAGTGGTCACAGGAGATGCATTTAAAGGAATAGTTCACCCAAATATGAAAATTCTCTCATCATTAACTCACCCTCATTCTTTCCACTGCAGAACACACATTAAGATTATTTTGTTGAATAGTTCACCTCTGTAGGTTTATAAAATGCAAGTGAATGGGTGACAATATTTTGAAGCTCCAAAAATCACATAAGTCAGCATTAAAGTCATCCAAATGTCTCAAGTGGTTTAAACAATGTCTTCAGTAATGATATGATGGTGAGAAACAGTTCAATATTTAAGCTCTTTTTTTACTATAGATTCTCCTCCCTGCTCAGTTTATTGCCACTTCAACTTTCACAATCTTCTTCTTGTGTTTTTGTGTCACATTATCCATGCATATCGCCACCTACTGGGCAGGGAGGAGAATTTACAGCAAAAAAGGACTTCATTATTGATCTGTTTCTCACCCACACCATTCATATCGCTTCTGAAGTTATGGATTAAAACACTGGAGTTGTGTGGATTCCTTTTTTTTATTTTTTATGTGTTTGTGTTTTTATGTGTTTTTTTGGAATGTCAATTTTGGTACCCATTCACTTGCATTGCATGGCATGAGGGTGAGTAAAAAATTAGAGAATTAAAATTTTTGGGCAAATTATCCCTTTAAGCGACCAGATGTAAAGAGAGATATGTCTAACATGACCACATGTGATCAGATCACCCCAGACACATCTAAAAACCAGTTGTTAATTTGGTCAAACTAAGTGCTCAAATCTATCAACACATAATGTGTAAGGGTGTGAGGTTAGTTATTAGATTCAGGTTGAACTGCTGTGCATTGCTTGTAATCTGTCTGTGTATAAAAGAAGGTTTTCCTTTGATGTGCTAGTGTGTGTGTTCTCACTCTGCAGTCTGTGGTTGATGACTGGATTGAGTCCTATAAGGCAGACAGAGACTCTGCGCTGCTGGAACTCATCAACTTCTTCATCCAATGCTCTGGCTGTAAAGGTGTGTGTGTTAGATGTAAATGTATTTATGAACAAGTATGTGGTAACTATTGATCTGTGCATTGTGTTGTTAAGTATGAATGAATGTTTTAACTGTGAGTGTACTGTGTTGTTTGTATTGCGTTGTAGGTGCGGTAAGCTCAGAGATGTTCCGGCATATGCAAAATTCCGAGATCATCAGGAAAATGACAGAAGAGTTTGATGAGGTTTGTTAATATGTGAGGTTGTACCATAGAAGTTGCTCCATGGGTAGGATTTCTGACATGTAAAATGTCTAGTAAAGAGGAGATTATCTATTGAAAGTGTTTATATGTAAAACAGCATTTGTGTGTGTTCAGGACAGTGGTGATTACCCGCTGGCGATGTCAGGCCCGATGTGGAAGAAGTTTAAAGTGAGCTTGTGTGAGTTCATCGCTGTTCTGATCCGACAGTGTCAGTACAGCATCATCTATGATGAGTACATGATGGACACGGTCATCTCTCTTCTCACCGGCCTGTCAGACTCGCAGGTCAGAGCATTCAGACACACCAGCACCCTGGCAGGTCAGTTAAAATACTGTCATGTTTGAATTTGGTGGTCAAACGTTTGCCGTATTATTCAATCAGTGTGTTTTTCACTGTGTCTTTCTCAGCAATGAAACTGATGACTGCTCTGGTGAATGTTGCACTGAATTTGAGCATCAACATGGACAACACGCAGAGACAATATGAGACTGAACGTAACAAGAGCATCGGGAAACGGGCCAATGAACGCTTGGAGCTCCTGCTGCAGAAACGCAAAGAGGTGAGAGAGACACTACACAGTGAGGTCCAGAGGTCAGAGACCCCTAGTGGAAATGCTTCTATTTTATCTACATTTTTCATCAAGAATAATATTTTCAGCATGAAAAAAGAGTGAAAAGATGAATTGACAAATTGACATTCTCTAAATTTCTTAGTACTTTGTAAATCCCCCTTTTTTTGAGAATGTTTCAAAGAGCATATTTTTTGCTTCAAAGGTGTTAAAATGGTCAATGTCAATAATTTTGATTGGTGACTATCTTAAGTCAAACCAATTCTCTATTTTAAATCTTTCTAAATTCAAATTGTTTGATTCGTCAAAGGTTAAAATAAGCATAATCTGAAACATTATACATGACTTAAACATGTTCTATTCCCATTTTAGCTCCAAGAGAACCAGGATGAGATTGAAAACATGATGAATGCCATTTTCAAAGGTGTATTCATCCACAGATACAGGTGAGCAAATATCTCAAATTCACAAATTGAACTCCGCTTAGTCTAAATTAATAAATCAGGATTCAAAATGATCATGTAGTGTCTAATTAGAAGCAATGTTTGAAGGTGAGTAGCATTGTACTGTTTGAATGAACTGATCCTCTCATGTGTGAGCTTGAAAAATTCATTTTTCAAGTATATAGGGATGTCCCGATACCATTTTGTTTGCAAATGATTACTGATACTTCATTTTTGGTACTCGCCAATAACGAGTCCGATTCCTGTTTTTTTTTCCATATCAACATTTAATTTCAATTTAATAACCACAATGGCTTTTAAATGAATGAATGAATTAAAACTGTAATCAAATGAAAATATAACAATTAATTTACAACATCAAATTTTATATACAGAATCTCACAGTACAATGCAAAATACAACATTTGAGTTACATTTTTTTCTAAATAAAGTACTGGATAACAGAGCATCACAGATGTTAGATACTGCTTTAGTATAATACAATTACTACTGATATATTATTATTAGTAGTAGTAGTATTACAATGAATATTACATAACTTTTCAGTAGTGATATATTTCTGTCATATTTTTTCTGATAAATGTACCTTTTATTTTGACAGAGCTTTTATCTTGAAGTGTTTCTGTGTTGTTTTGTCAAAGGAGCTCTGAGGTTTGACGGCAGATTCCCACTCTGGAAAAGCCGGTCACTACATGACTCAAAGTGATTATTAAACTGAAAAATGCTGTTATTTAATTAAATAAGTATGTACTCTGTATGTACCTTGCACTACAACACTGTCATCTGCTACATACAGAGCATGCAATGCTCATAACTGTATTTTCCCTGTTTGAGCCTTGGAGGTGCTTTAAAAGGGATGAGCAGCTGGCATCAGCACAACACTTTTTCTCCACACATTTACAAGTGCTCACATTTGAATTACATGCAAACTATATATTTATCTCATTAAATCACAGCATTTGCAGTTAAATAATCTCACTAGGACATAACATGAATTTAATTTGTGGGCTGAATGTTTACGGAATGGTTTTTGGTATTGGAGCATTTTTACGTGTACCAGTGCATGAACGTGGTATCGGACCTAATACCAGTATCGGTATTTGGACATCCTTGATAATAAGTATTTTACATGTGTGTGTGACTGTGTTCAGGGATGTGATTTCTGAGATCAGGGTGGTTTGTATTGAGGAGATTGGTGTGTGGATGAAGATGTACAGTGAGGCGTTTCTCAACGACAGTTACCTGAAATATGTGGGATGGACCATGTATGATAAGGTGACATACACATTTCATACAGACTGAACATTTATATAAATGCTCTGTGCTGAGCTAAAGAAGATGGAATCATCATGCCATTATTTTGTTCCATCCATAACATGATCTCTGTCTCTCTCCAGCAAGGCGAGGTTCGTCTGAAGTGCCTTACAGCTCTTCAGGGTTTGTATTATAGCAGAGAGCTCAACGCCAGATTGGAACTCTTTACCAGCCGCTTTAAGGTGAGGTTTCCACCAGGACACTTTATAAAGCTACAGCATCTCTGACTATAACAAACACTGCTGTTTTCCAGATAATTTTGACATTGGCCACTCAATGTTTTAACCACTGTTTTGGAAGGATATTTGTGATATTTCACTGCAAACAGGAAACTGAATGTAAAAAGTAATTTTGTTTTATATTTTGGAGGGACCTGTAGCCAGATGTTTGATGATCGGTGTAAAGCCTTGTCAATATTGTAGATTATTCTGGCCAAAACTGATATGTAAAATGACCAACCACAGTTTGCTTGTTTACATGACATATGGGGTGGGTACATCTGAAATTGAAAATCCACAAGAGAAGTTGTCTGCACACTGAATGAAAAACAGACTAGAAAAAGTCTATCAAAATATTTTTTTTTTTAGACTTGCATAGTGAAAATGTGCATGGTGTAAGTTAAAACCAGATCAGCAAACAAACATTCCAGCCGATAGCTTGCTTCAGTGCTCACATACAAGCAACAACTCGTCCCTTTTGAAGACACATGATTAGAGATTTAGACCAGCTGAGCTTAATGAGGAAACTCTTAGGGTAGCAACACTAAATTACAGAGACTTTAACAAAGTTTCAACAAAAGAAGTACAGAAAAATTAAACCAATCAGGGTTCATCACCTCAGTGACTAGTTCTTTCTCTGAATCACAAATTGTAGCATCCTTGAAACTTTGCTTAGCTTTGGTGAACACAGATTTTTTTCTCGGTGGACTTTTAAAACCTGTGTAGCTTCACTCCGGAAACAACATAGGAGGCAGCTGGTCAGATAAAAAAAAAAAAATAAGTCTGTGGTCATGCCATTTAAGACTGAGACTTAACAGGCAGGGCCACATTAATGCACAGGCCTCCAACTACCAGGGGGCCCCCATTTTTGGCATCCACCACCCTATTCTCCCCTATCGACGGTTGCGGGAGGAGAACGTATAAAAGCATTCAGCGGGACATGTAACCGCTGTGACGTTGTACAACAACAAAAGGCATCCATCGGACAACTGGCAGTGGAGTCTCATGGAACGGTGAGCCTGGGCATTGCAGTGCCTTAATGTGGCCCCGCTAACAGGGGCTTAAAATGTTAAATTCTTGACATTTTATCACATTTCATAGTTCGTGGGGCTTGAAAATGTCTTGCTTGCAGATAAACAATAAATTGTCTTATTGGTGGTTCTCTATGTCTTTGTGTAGGATCGTATTGTTTCCATGACTCTGGATAAGGAATATGATGTTGCTGTTCAGTCTATTAAGCTGCTGACGCTAGTTTTGCAGTAAGTTCAGTATTAATCATTATTCAGAGTCTTACTTTTCCTCTAGATGTGTCCATTTATTGTCTGTATGTGTGTATTTGTGCACCTAGGAGTAGTGATGAGGTCTTGACAGCTGAAGACTGTGAGAGTGTGTATCACCTGGTTTATTCCGCCCACCGACCAGTTGCTGTGGCAGCAGGGGAGTTCCTTTACAAAAAGTAGGTGCCACTATGCAGTATTTCACCACAGAGTGTTGATACTTTATTAAATACTGGTGTAATTAAATGCATTTGTGACACAAGCTCTGTCCCATAATGGATCTGATCCTCCAGCTCCAGAATATCTGAAGCATAATTTGTTCACCCAAAAATGAAAAATTCTCTCATCATTTACTCTCCCTCATGCTTTCCCAATTATGTATGACTTTTTCTTCTGCTGAACACAAATTAACCCTTTCCACGGCAGCGTTTTTAAAAAAAAGTTGCCAGCCACCGCCAGGGTTTTTGACGATTTTCGCTAAACTTTAATGGCCCGCAGAATATTTTCTTCCATGAATATATGAAGATGCTATATATCAAAATAAAGATCTGGGCCTCTGCTTTTAGGCAAAAAAAACGATTTTATTTTATCTTCATTTGTTCTTTTTTTATTGCGACTTGAACAGAGGTAGGTTTTGTCAAAAAACAACATTTCAGACAAAAAGCTGAGAAAAAGGCATGTTTATGTCTGATATTTTGAGCTTCTCATACTCCACTTCTTCATGTTTGAGACGATCGCAGTCTGTTTCTTTGATCAAAGAGTTGCGTACTCTTTCAAAACATGCGCAGGGGTCTTCCTTACCGTATAACACCTAAAACACGAAAATTCCGTGTTTGGCGGGGAAGCGTTTTTTCATAAAACACGGAAAATTCCGTGTTTGGCGGGGAAAGAGTTAAGATTTTTAGAAGAATATCTCACCTCTGTAGGTCCATAAAATTAATCCATACAGACTATAGTTGATTAAATAATGTAGTCTGAAGTGAAATGCTAGTTGTGTGTAAGAAACAAATAAATATTTAAAACTTTTTCAACTATGAAAGTTTGCTTCTGCCCAGCTCAGTGATGAGGGTCGAAAGCATGCTGCCTCTCGATTGACGCAAGCGCATTGGAAAGTTCACTTGAGAACTGACGTGTGAAATACGAAATAATATGGAAGCGCTGTGTTGTTTACAACAGAGGAGCATAGAGAATCATACATGGATGCCTCCATTTGGCTGGTTTGGATACGCCAACTGTGGCGCCATCTTGGAACAGTCTTCAAGGAGATCTGTTTGAATTGGTTTGAATGAAAGTGAATGGAGGTGGTGCCTCAGACCGAGCTCCTTGCTCAGACCACATCATAAACTGCTTTTGTGTGGCAACAGCATTGCAGTCCATAGAAACAACTGCTAATAAGTTATCTATTTGTAGAGGAGGCTTCCGCGCCTATGTCACATGAGAGGCAGTTTAAACAACGTGGAAACCATAGCTGGCCGGAATCAAACATTTTTAAAAGTTTTAAATTTTGACCTATTTCTTACTCACACCTAGCGTTTAGCTTCAGAAGACATTAATTAATCCACTGGAGTCGTATGGATTATATCAATGATGGCTATATGTGCTTTTTAGAGCTTCAAAAACTTAGCACCCATTCACTTGCATTTTATGGACCTGCAGAGCTGAGAAATGATTCAAAAACATCTTTGTTTGTGTTCTGCTAAAGAAAGTCATATACATCTGGGATGACATGAGGGTGAGATTCAGAACGACTCACTGACTCTTTGACCATTTTTTATAATACTATAAAAGTTGTGGATGTATTTGTGCTGTTCCCAGGTTATTCAGTCATCATGGTCCAGAGGATGAGGGGCGGCCCAGGAGAGGCAGACAGTGTTTGAATGCTAGTCTCATCAGAACAACTGTCTTGTTCTTTTTGGAGAGTGAGGTGTGCTTGATTTGCTCAGGCTTTAATGTCATCCTTTGTCTTTCATAAAATCAGCTATGTAAAGTTTTAGACATAACACTCTTTTGTCATTTCACGTCTGTATTTGGTTCATGGAAATTGCATGTGAACAGAAAGAAATCATTCAACTTCACACTGACAATGAGTTCAATGCTGGAAATCAGCAAGTTTCTGTACTTGGTTGCTTGTTGGCAGTCCTACGTGACTGTTGTATCCAGCAGTATTAGGAGTTAAATCACATCTGCACTCCCACTGTTGATTGCCACATTGTGCCTCTGTGCGTTTTCATAAAGTTAAGCACTATCCAACTATGTTGCGTTACCAACTGTGTCTGTTGCTTATGTCGCCAACTCATATTGAAAATTAATGACATCCAGTCACATTGCCACTGCAAATCACAGTCAGTGTGAACACCCTTTTAGGCAGTAGATAAGATTATTTAAAATACATGTAAATAAATAAACATAATTAAAATGTTAGCTTTAGTTTATCCTTTAGATTACAAACCTAACACACATGCCCTGGCATTTATCACTCAAAAGCCGGAATTGAACTTACAGCAAAATAATAGTGGATGGTTTGTAAAGATCAAATTAATGTTTGTGTGTTATAGCTCCATGAGCATGGCGCTTACCTAGTGGACAGCTTGTGGGACTGTGCATCAGAGCTTTTGAAGGACTGGGAAAGTATGATCAGCCTTTTGCTGGATGAGCCGTACCCTGGAGAAGAGGGTACATGTCGATCCAAATTACACAGTCTTTGTGTCTGTTCTGAAATTCTGTCTTATCTACGCTACTCAGAAACATCATGTTTGAATTTGTTTCAGCTCTCACGGATGCTCAGGAAGCAGCTCTGATTGAAATCATGCTCTGTGCTGTCAGACAGACATGTGAGTGTCACCCACCGATTGGACGAAGCACAGGCAGAAGGGTAAGACATACATTATTCTATAATCCACCTGTGGCATGGGGGGGCGTGGTCATGTGTTAGTCTGTTGGAGAGAGAGAGAGAGTGGAAAGGATTTTCACCTGGGTTATGACGACTCTTAATACCTGTCTCTCCCCCGCAGACCGACACATGATCACGCCCCCATGCCATACCCCCTTTCTTGCATACGTTCACACATACGGACATCAGATACACACACAAACAATGCTCACAATATCTTTCATATACATATTTCCATTGTTTACACTAAGGGTGGGTGATATGATGATATATATCGTGGCGACGATATAAAGGGTCAGTCAATAGAGATTTTGCTACATCATGAATATTATGATATTTAAATATATATGTGTGTGTGGCGTGAACATATTTGTTAGTGGGCAGGGCTTCACTTGAGACTGAAGGGGAGATGAATAGCAGCCGGTAAAAGTGCCAGTTATTTGCGGATCTTGGTTTAGCGCCCAAATTCGCTAAAGGAATTATGCAGATCAGGCAACGGCGCAAATGCACCCACAAACTTGTTGCAGAACTCTATTTGCAAGCGCAATTCCGATCTTGCGGGGCAATTCTGAACTATATATCGTGGAAGATGCAGCAGACCACCGCTATCTGACACACTCTGCTGTGTGGCGTCACTGTTATCCAGATAATCTGTACTTCTCCATCATTTGATCATTAGTTGATTAATTATTATGATATGATCAGTAGAAATCAGTAGAATGTGAAAAGGAGGTGTTTATTAAAACAGGTGTGACATCTGTGGTGTAGTTCCACAAACGCCGGCAAACTGTGTCATGCAACGATAATCACTCTGGTTTACCACCTCAAAATGAAGCATGCTAAAGAATATTATGAAAGCCAGAAGATTTGCTCTGCATTAGGGGTCAACACGAGACTGTTTTTCTCCATCCCGCGCTCACCTACTCTCACAAGTTTCTATCCTGTACCCGAACGCTCCTGCTGAATTTTACTCCCAAGTTCACCCGCTCTCTGCCCGCAGTGATTTTCTTGCCGACCGCTCCTGTTCTGGTACCTGCATTTGCTTTCCACATAAGGCAAAAGCCATAAAACTAGACAACAAGTGTACATAAATAACATTTTATTTTTCTGTTATTGCTATTATGAGATGACGTGTGATATCTAACCTGCTTAAAGCTGGTTTCTTAACACCTAAACTGACAATTTTTCTGTCCCAATTTCACATCCTTTGATGACACAGTGTGTCCATACTTTGCTCTGCCAATCTTGTAAAGCTCCATTGAGGATAGCCTGCTCCAAATATTGGATAATTTGATGCGCGTGTTGTGTGCACATTTTTATGTTGGATTTTCTGTTTGTTGTTTCAATAATAAATTAATTGTAAAATTCTTTTTTTTTTTTTTTTTTTTTGCATTCATAAATTAATAAAATAAAAATAGATATCCACATCGGATTTTTAGGCTCTTCTCTGACCACCTGCTCCCACACACAACTCATGGATGTACTGTTGCTTCAACACCTTAATCCTGTGCTGCAAAAAATCTGATTGGGTGTTCCGCCGGAATGCAGACCTCTACTCTGCATTCATTCATTTATAATTAAGTTTTTTATTTTTTGCAAGAAGTGTTTATTTTTATTTAATATTAATAATATTTATTATTTGTTTACATAATTTTGGATATTTTCAGCAAGAACGGTTATTCTCATGGTGTATCTTTTACTTATGTAGAATTTTCTTTGTTGCATTGCTTTTTCTTTAAGTTTATAATAACATAGACTGAAGTGTGGCATTATGTGAACTTGAGCAGTATGGTAATTAAAAATGAAACTGACTGTTTAAGTTTCAAATAAAGAGAAAATTAGTAGTTTACATGTATAAAGTATTTATTTTACTGTATTTTCCAAAAATAGGCATTACAGTATGGTTATTTCATATATTAACACATTCGTAATAATACATTATACAAAAAAATAATACATTGTGTTATATATTGGTATCATGATCTAAAATTACTCCTATTGTGGTATAAAATGTTGGTCATTTCGCCCAACCCTAGTTTACATTGTGTGTAGTTAGTTTATGTGTGCACGTTTGTGTTGTGTAGTGTATTGTTTGCTCTGTGTGATGTGTATTCACTGAGTGTGTGTTTTGTGTAATGTGTGTTCAGTGAGTATGTTATGTACTGGTACAGGTTCTGACAGCTAAGGAAAAGAAAACCCAGCTGGATGATCGCACAAAGATCACTGAAACGTTCGCTGTGGCTCTGCCTCTGTTACTGGCTAAAGTAAGTGACTGTGTGTAATGCTAAATTTTACAATATCAAACAGATTTGATGGATTGTACAGGTGAAATCTTTCTTGCCTCAAAAGAGTCTGTAAACACTACTGAACAGTGTGTTCAAAAATGTTTACATCTTGACTTGTGATTTGACTTTTTGTCTAATTAGCTATTGTGCTCAAACGTAAATAATTACTTAGACCAATTTGAATCACAATACACTTTATATAAAGGGGGAAAAATTACACTTGTGCTGTACATCCCAAGTTTCCTGCGTTAAAAATGTGAATAAACTCTAGACGCATACGACTTGTGTTGTATTCATTAGTGATCACCTCTGGTAGCATTCAGGCATGAAATATCTCAAACACAACTGCAAATTCAGTGTAATTCCTTCTTCGAAAACAAAATTTAAGCCAGCAACTCATAACCAATGTAGTTTAGGGTAGGGAACAGCTTTTTTTTAGAGAAAGAGCCAAAAATACTCCTTCATTAGTTGCTTTGATGTCAGTTTTACATGACTCTTGATGGGGTGGGGTTAAAACAGTCTAAAATTGGCTTGGCTGCAGCACGGACTTGCATACCTCTGCAGAGAAGAGTCAGTCATATCACTTGAAAAGACAGTTATGACATTTTGATTAAAGATTACGAGGTCAAGGTTTTTTTATTTTTAAATAGCAAATATGCATGGATGAATTGTTCACAATAAGCCCAGTAACATGCATTAATATATAAATGGGGTCAATTTTGATTTCATGTTAAAAAGAAATGATTGTAATTATTATGTTTATTTTGTAATTCCTATTTCTTGAGGCATATTGTAATGATTTACAGTTCACATAAGAAACTTCTATAACCACATACAGAACATATTTGCAGCACAGTTCTAAACTGAATCAAGATTCATAGACAAATAGAAACTAAATGATTTCAGAATGGACCGCATTTAATATCTCTCTATCTCCCTCACTCTCTCTCTCTATTTCCATGTTTCTCTCAGTATTCGGTGGACCCAGAGAAGGTCACTAATCTGTTGCAGTTTCCTCAGTATTTTGATTTAGAGATCTATACAACTGGTCGGCTGGAAAAGGTGATCACATACACTAACATAAACTGGGTTCCAATAAACACAATTTAGTCTTTCATATTGTCCTAAAATGATCACATCAGTATTAAAAAAATTTGCTGTGCTTAAATTCTGCATTTGTACCATGTGATATAATGTCCGAATTGTTGTAAAATATCAGGATTAACTTGTTAACATATCACTTATCTGATTGTGATATTTTTACATTTAAATATTACTTTACAATAAGGTTCCATTTGTTAACATTAGTTAATGCATTAGGTATCATTAACTAACAATTATTATATTTGTTGCTCAATTTATTAATCTTTGTTTATGTTAGTTAATTAGAAAAAACTATTTGTTTTTTTCATTCATTGTTAATTCTAGTTCATAGTGCATTAACTAATGTTAACTAATACAACTTTTGATTTTAATAATGTATTACTATAGTACATGTTGAAATTAACATTAAGATTTATAAATGCTGAAGTATTGTTCATTGTTAGTTCATTCTAATTAATGTCTAACAAATAAACCATATTGTAAAGTGTTACTAAACATATTTTTATATTTTGTTTATATTTATAAAGTATTTGTAAAAGATTATTGATTTATATAATTATAATTTTTTCATTATTATATACAATTATATTCACTGCTCTGTTGTCTTGCAGCATCTGGATGCTTTGCTGCGTCAGGTCCGTGACGTGGTGGAGAAGCACACAGACACCGATGTGTTAGAGGTGTGCTCAATGACGTTCCATGCACTGTGCAATGAGGAGTTCACCATCTATAACCGTGTGGATATCGTCCGAAGCCAGATGCTCGATGAACAGATTGACAAGTTCCACCGCCTGCTGGAGGACTTTCTGCAGGAGGTGTTTGTGTGGAGTTTTTCTTTTCTCATGTAGTGTGTGTATATGTGCAAAAACATTGGACTGAAGTGGACTTTGGAGTGATTTTGGACTGTTTTGTGTTTAAGGGGGAGGAGCCTGATGAAGATGATGCCTATCATGTTTTGTCAACACTTAAGAGAATCACTGCCTTTCATAAGTAAGAACACACACACACAAACACTCTGGTTATATCTCAGAAACTAGTGCTGATTACATAGGCAGCTATCTACATAGACACATGTTCTAACCAAACTGGACTTTCATAAGTGACTGATTTAAAACCCTCCTCATTGGCCAAAATGTATTTAACACTCGGTCATGTACATTGCGCCTGTCACGTGATCTGCGTAATGTAATGTGACGCATACGTGTAATTCTGAAATTAGCTTGTACGTGGGAAGTTAATAGGGCTGCTTGCATCACCGTGACAACCGCCCTACCACTGTTGTAGAGTGCACCCGCGGTTATGCACGTGACAAACTTATTAATTTACATAAAAGGAATGAAAACTTGAAATAAAATCCTGAAATAACATAACTTAATGAGTATAATGAAGTATTAGATATGTGTTTTTTTTATCATAAGGACTTATTCATTTTCAGTTTTTAATATACATTTTGACTTATTAATTTTTCAGTTGTCTTCTTGATTTTGCACTACATAGTGCATTTTATAGTTACGGTGTATTCTCAAGATACGCATTTAGCGCGTAACTCGAGCCAAGCGCACAATACAAATAACTGTATCAACTGCACGTCCATTTGTCCATGACTGAAGTTTCAATCCCGATATTCCCTCGGAAACTCACTCACAGGAGAGTTTATTTGTGATAACATGCCACCAAACAACATTAAAAGAAAGGGCCCATACCTGTTTATGCGCTCTATCTAGTACTCAAGCTCCATTGTGCATTCACTGCCTTAATTGATTCTCAGATTTAAGTTATAATATTATATTAATGTTGTTGATATAGCTGATTAAGCTCATATATAGGCATATCTATGATATGTTTGAAAAAAGGTTATTAAAAAGCTCTTCGGTTCGCGGGCTCACACACGAGGCAATTTTTACAATACTCTCTCAACAAGTCCAGCTGTTCAAGCTCTCTTGTGCCTTGGCTTCATTGCAGATGCAAGTTGTAATATTATATTTATGCTGTAGATGGCTTTTTATCTCATATATACGGTATAGCCTATATATATATATATATATATATATATGTCCTTTTCCAAAAATTTGCATATTGTGATAAAGTTCATTATTTTCCATAATGTAATGATAAAAATTAAACTTTCATATATTTTAGATTCATTGCACACCAACTGAATTATTTCAGGTCTTTTGTTGTTTTAATACTGATGATTTTGGCATACAGCTCATGAAAACCCAAAATTCCTATCTCAAAAAATTAGCATATCATGAAAAGGGTCTCTAAGCGAGCTATTAACCTAATCATCTGAATCAACTAATTAACTCTAAACACCTGCAAAAGATTCCTGAGGCTTTTAAAAACTCCCAGCCTGTTTCATTACTCAAAACCGCAATCATGGGTAAGACTGCCGACCTGACTGCTGTCCAGAAGGCCATCATTGACACCCTCAAGCAAGAGGGTAAGACACAGAAAGAAATTTCTGAACAAATAGGCTGTTCCCAGAATGCTGTATCAAGGCACCTCAGTGGGAAGTCTGTGGGAAGGAAAAAGTGTGGCAAAAACGCTGCACAACGAGAAGAGGTGACCGGACCCTGAGGAAGATTGTGGAGAAGGACCGATTCCAGACCTTGGGGACCTCGCGGAAGCAGTGGACTGAGTCTGGAGTAGAAACATCCAGAGCCACTGTGCACAGGCACCAGAAACAGCGGCAGAAGCGCCTGACCTGGGCTACAGAGAAGCAGCACTGGACTGTTGCTCAGTGGTCCAAAGTACTTTTTTCGGATGAAAGCAAATTTTGCATGTCATTCGGAAATCAAGGTGCCAGAGTCTGGAGGAAGACTGGGGAGAAGGAAATGCCAAAATGCCTGAAGTCCAGGTTCAAGTACCCACAGTCAGTGATGGTCTGGGGTGCCATGTCAGCTGCTGGTGTTGGTCCACTGTGTTTTATCAAGGGCAGGGTCAATGCAGCTAGCTATCAGGAGATTTTGGAGCACTTCATGCTTCCATCTGCTGAAAAGCTTTATGGAGATGAAGATTTCATTTTTCAGCACGACCTGGCACCTGCTCACAGTGCCAAAACCACGGGTAAATGGTTTACTGACCATGGTATTACTGTGCTCAATTGGCCTGCCAACTCTCCTGACCTGAACCCCATAGAGAATCTGTGGGATATTGTGAAGAGAAAGTTGAGAGATGCAAGACCCAACACTCTGGATGAGCTTAAGGCCGCTATCGAAGCATCCTGGGCCTCCATAACACCTCAGCAGTGCCACAGGCTGATTGCCTCCATGCCACGCCGCATTGAAGCAGTCATTTCTGCAAAAGGATTCCCGACCAAGTATTGAGTGCATAACTGAACATAATTATTTGAAGGTTTACTTTTTTTGTATTAAAAACACTTCTTTTATTGGTCGGATGAAATATGCTAATTTTTTGAGATAAGAATTTTGGGTTTTCATGAGCTGTATGCCAAAATCATCAGTATTAAAACAATAAAAGACCTGAAATATTTCAGTTGGTGTGCAATGAATCTAAAATATATGAAAGTTTAATTTTTATCATTACATTATGGAAAATAATGAACTTTATCACAATATGCTAATTTTTTGAGAAGGACCTGTATATATATATATAATGCATTTGAAAATAGCTGATTATAAAAGCGCTTCACTTGTGATCAGTGATTTCATCTCTCGACAAGCAGCTTAGATGAAAAAAATCCTCACAATGCTTTTGAATTTGAATTCAACAAGATTCTCCTTTTAAAACATTGTGCATTGGTAATGTCTTACTGTGTTTTCATTTCTTGTCATATTTCGTCAGCAATGTTTGAAGTAAAACTGTTAAAATGATCCTAATAATCCTATCTTTGTTAACGGAATCAAATAACAACTCTTTGTGTGTAATTTTGTTGACTATAATAACATCGCGTTTTGGTCGTTCTGCTGGAAACATCATAACTCGCAAAAAAAAAACCTACCTACTTAAGCGCCAATTTTTCACACCATTTCTGAGAAACGAGTTTTGAAATGGGCTGGAAAATATCTAAATATGTGGGCTGAAATTGTGGGCAGGAATAAGGAAAAGGGGAGGGTGTCAATAGCTACTTCCAAAACACACAAACAGAGATGGCTGCTGAACCTTATGAGTGGAAATTAATACAAAAGAGTTTGGGGCTGTATATTAATCATGGGCCAAAATTGTGAAGAGTTAAGATGATAGAACCATTTGTGAATCTGCAAAAAGATTTGGATATTTTGATCAAACTTTTGAGAATGAAGTGAGAACAACATTCAGAGCAGACATTACCATCAAAACCAGCACTGCTATAAGACTTTACAATAATTCATAGTGTAAAAGGACTGGTCGGTGTGGGAATGAGGATGCAATGTTCAGGTAACTTAAAACTTTTTATTCACAAAACAATCACTCTATGGTGGCTTTCTTTAAACACTCTAACACGGCACACTGCTGTGCATCACTCTCTCTCCTTCTCTGGCGTGGGCTCCTTATCGCTTTGCCTGCATTACTTATTACTGCAACAAGAAACTGCTGTTAGACATAATTTTCATCCATGAAAGAATCCTTCCCGCTTCCCCTCTCCTTGGACGAATGCTCAACCACGCTCTCTCCTCACACTCCCACCGTCCGACTCAGGCCAGGGAGCCATCAGGCCTGAGTCGTGGCCAATCATTACCGTAAATAATGATATAGACTACAAATGCAGCATTGTACAGTCTGAGGATTTGGTCCATGAACTGCTGGGACGTAGCTGGAGCCCCGAACAAACCGAATGGAAGCGTCACAAATTGGTGTAAATCGAACGGTGTGGAGAAGGCCGTTTTCTCACGGGATATTGGGGTTAAGGGGATCTGCCAATAGCCCTTTTTCAAATCCAATGTCGAATAAAAATGAGCTGTGCCTAACTGATCTAGCAATTCATCAATATGAGGCATTGGGTATGCATCAAATTTAGACGTATTTACTTTCTGATAATCCAGACAGAACCGGACCGACCCGTCGCTCTTAGGGACCAGCACCACCAAGCTGGACCATTCACTGTGGGATTCCTCTATTACTCCTATCTAGAGCATAGCATCCAATTCTTCTTTACCACTTTTTTATTGTGCTTGGGAACTTTCTAGGGATGACTACGTACCACTACCCTGGGAGTAGTCTCATTGTGGTGCTGTATGAGGTTTGTACGACCAGGCAGAGGCAAGAACATGTCTGCTAATTCTTTTTGCAACTTGGCAACCTCTATGACTTGAGACTGTGAGAGGCGGTCCCCACAAGTGACCGGGCTGACATGATTGGCTTTTAGGTTCACCTCCGGCCTGAGCTCCGCCCTCTCCAGAACCACCATTGCCAACATCACAGTGACCACCTCCCTCCATAATTTCAGGAGGCTGAGATGGTATATTTGACATGCGTCACCTCTATCTAATTGTTTTACCTCATAATCGAGATCTCCCACTCGTTGTGTGACCTCAAAGAGCCCTTGCCACTTGGTGAGTAATTTGGAGCTCGATGTTGGGATTAATACAAGCACTATCTCCTGGTGCAAATTCCCATAGCCGAGTGCCCCTATCATACAGTCGGCTTTAAGATTCTTGAGCTTGGAGCAAATTCTCCTGTGTAAATTGGCCCAAAGTGTTGAGTTTTGCTCTAAGATGTACTGAATTGGGGGCCTGGGTTGCTCAGCAAGTAATGATGCTGACTACCACCCCTAGAGTCTTGAGTTTGAATCCAGGACATGCTGAATGACTCCAGCCAGGTCTCCCAAGCAACCAAACTGGCCCGGTTGTCGGTATAATGTGGTTTGCTCTCAGTGGGGTGTGTGTTGAGTTGTGAGTGGATGCCACAGAGAATAGCATGAAGCCTCCACACGTGCTATGTCTCTGTGGTAATGCACTCAACAAGCCATGCGATAAAATGTATGGATTGATGGTCTCAACGCAGAGGCAACTGAAATTCGTCCTCCGCCACCCGGAATGAGACGAGTAACTACACCACCATGAGGACCTACAGCGCATTGGGAATTGGACATTCCAAATTGGGGAGAAAAGCGGTAGAAAAAAAAATGTACTGAATTGAATTTTTACTGTTTGAAGGTCCCTCCTCCCAAGATTCCCGCATCAAGCGCGCACAGCAGCTCAAATGGGAAAAACCCTATGGAGGCTTGTGGGACCTCCTTGAACTGCGAATAACAGGGGTTCGAGCCACTTATCCCAGTTCCTAGCGTCTTTGTGCATGAACTTGCAAATCATATTTTCAGGATTTTATTAAATCGTTCCTCCAACCCATCTGTTTGTGGGTGTAAACACTGGTGCGAATCGATTTAATACCCAATAATACATACAGTTTGTGTAGTGTGTGTGTGTGACATGAAAGTAGTGCCTTGATCTGTGAGGATTTCTTTCAGAATCCCCACTCTGGAGATTATTTTAAAGAGTGCCTCCACAACACTAAGTGCTGAGATGTTGTGCAGAGAAACTGCTTTTGGATATCGTGTTTACTTTTTTTAATACGATAATTTACTTGTTTAATTTACTAGAACTGAATCAAAGTGATGTCCCTGTGCAGTCCTTTCTAATGGCCCGACGAGGTCCATACCAATTTATTCAAAGGGGACCTCGATAAATGGAAGCGGGTGCAATGGTGCTCTTGGGGCGGCCAGCGGATTCACCAGCTGACATTCACGGCATGATGCACACCACCTGCAGACATCCCCATGAATGCCCGGCCAATAGAAACAGGCCATTAGATGGTGTAGTGTTTGTTTTCCTCACCCTAAGTGACCGCCATCGGATTATGTTGGCTTTTCGGTATCAACAATTGTGTTGTATCCTGCGTCACATGATACAACCTATCTTTAATAATTGAAAAATACAGATATGCGAGTGCGACATCTGGCCAGAGTTGTTGACCATCAATCACTTTCACTTGATCAAAGGTGTGCCTAAGGGTCTTGTCTTGCATCTGCTCCAGAGGGAAATCCCTAGCAGGGAATCCTCTAAGGGCTGGGGAAGGAGACACATGGCGAGAAGACGTGTCTTCTGCAGCCAAGTAATACCGCTCTGTTCCGGTTCTGGACGGTGGTGTTTTTTGTGCAATTATTTTGATCTGACCACCACAGTGTTTAGTGTAAAATCCGCTCTCATGTCTGTGAAGTGCTGTTGAAGTCTCGGGTCTGTGGAACAGCTGTTACGTCCATGAGTTTGAATTCTCTGCTGTTATGCCAGCTCATGCTTGAGGCAGCATTGTGATTGGATGGAAGCATTCCTTCTCATGAATAATGTGGAAAAACTCTCAGAGTTATGATTGGTAGTACAGCACGTATTTAAATCACTAGATTCTGAGTTCACGCATTTACCTCATTTTTATGATGTTGCTTCAACTTTGGTTTTTAAACCAGAAGAACGAAATGGCTCAATAAAATAAAGAAATAACCACTTGCTCTTTAACAACAAACACAATACATTGTTTTTATGAATTCAGAGAGTTTTGTATCATTGTTTTCAGTGATGTACCTGTGATCTGTTTACATCTCAAAAACATGTGTTTTGGGGTTTCAGAACCCTTTAAAAGTAGCTGGCAATATTTTCTGTAACAATGGTTTCCATGGTCATGCAAAACTTAAGGAAATATCAAGGAATTTCACAGTTGCTATTTCCAGGCCTGGAAAAGTCATGGAAATTAATAAAATAAAAATAAAAAAATCATGAAAAGGTCATAAACAATTCTGTTGTAAATATACAATTTTGTTATGTTTAGCTCTAAAATATTTAATTGGCTAGAAATTGCTCTTTGTGAGTGCAATCTTTTTAAAATCCTTATTTGGTAATCACAAATTATGGGAAAAGTCATAAAAATTTAAATGTATTGGTCAGAAGGCGTGGAAACCCAGCTGTCAATGCTTTATTTATAATTATTATTATTATTTAAGTGTGTCATTTATTTATCATTGCATATACCTGTAATATAGGCACATTTCTGGTTCATGTTACATTTGCCAAACCTTAAGTAGCAGCAGTGAAGATTTGGTCAGATTGTCAAATCCAGAGTCTAAGCTTTTAAATGACATCTGTGGTTTTCAAATGAGTAGCTGTTAATGAATTAGCTAGTAGTTCCAGGTTAAAAGATTATAAATTAAAGCGGAAAACAAAGGGTATCGGCCACATCGAACTGTTAATTATCGGTTATCAGTATTGTCTCAGTACTATTGTATCAGTATTCCATATCGGTTCTTTCCTAATAAAAATAGTGTATGCATAAATTTTAAAACATCTCCCATGGCTCCTTCTGCTATTGTTGATGGAAATGATTTGGTGAACTTATTGTAGTGCATTGTGGGATTGCTTTATCCACAAAGGATTTATTTAATGCTGCTTCAAATTGTGACCACCTTTGCTGTCTTGGTAGGCTCACTTGGTTTTACAACAGCCCTCTGTGTTTCTCTCAAGGCTCATAGTCAGCTGGTTTCTTAATCGTAACTGTGTGTGTGTATGTTCTTCCTACAGTGCCCATGACCTCACTAAATGGGATCTTTTCACCAGCAACTACAGACTCTTGAACTCTGGTCTTCAGAATGGGGACATGCCTGAGCAGGTACTGATCTCTAACCTGTTTAAACTCACTCCAAGCATGTTTGTTCTGTTTGAGTCAGTATGTTTCACTGTTTTGTTTCGTGTTTATAGATTGTTGCCCACGCACTACAGTGCACTCACTACATCGTACTCTGGCACTTGGCCAAAGTCTCGGAGGGCAGCTTTACCAAGGTATAACTCACAAACACCCAGGCCTGTATGAAACTGGAGTTTGTGATTGTTTAGAGTTGCTGACTCTTGTCCCATTTCCAGGATAATCTGGTTCTCTTGCAGAGACAAGTGAGGGCCTTCTCTATGATGTGTCAGAGATACCTGAGCAGCATCAGCACCACTGTCAAAGAACAGGTGATCATGACCTGCCTAGATCATGCACCCACATCCTCTGATGCACAGAGGATTCTGACCAGAGACTGTTTAGCCTGAGACGGAGCACTTGTATTAAAATTAATAAGAAACATTTGGAAGACTTAGTATGGCGGATGTAGTATGGCAGATGTAGAACAGGAAGTCCCGCCTTACAGGTAAAAGAGACAATCACCTTTTAAAAACAGTCATTGCCTATCACAGACAGTGCACTCGAGAATGCGCATTAGCTGTACCAGCCTAAAAGTTTTTTTTAGCGTGATCTGAGCTAAAGATGCACAATTTATGATACATTGTCATCAGATTTTACTGCTGATTTGAAATATGTGTTTTGATTGTAATCTTGACTGAACATTTTGGCGATTTCAGTCTATCCCATTCAGTTAGATTGGAGCTGTACTTTCATGCTGCTTTTATCCATAGAATAATTTACTCTGACCAATTTAACTGTGTTGCAGGCCTTTACCATTCTCTGTGATGCCCTCCTGATCTTCAGTTACCAGATTGTGTCATCAGGAAGGGAAGCTTTAGACCCGCTGGTATTCAGTCCAGATGCATCTTTACAAGGCGAACTCCTCAACTTTATCCTTGATCATGTGTTTGTTGATCAGGATGAGGACAGCAGCACAGGTAAAGAACTAATGCAAACATGGTCAAAGATTGCTGTGATCCAGGGTTGGGCGATTAGAGGCAGAGCAAAAAGAGTTGACACACTAATTTAAAGGGATAGTTCAACCAAAAATGTTAATTCTCTCATCATTTACTAACCCTCATGCCATCCCAGATGTGTATACTTTCTTAGATCAGCAGAACACAAAACAAAGATTTTTAGAAAAGTATCTCAGCTCTGTAGGTCCTTTTAAAAGGATTAGCTCCAAAAATCACATAAAGGAAGCATAAAAATAATCCATATGATTGTTTAAATCAATATATTCTGAAGCAATATTATAGGTTTTACTCTGAACTCCACTTAAACTTTCACTTTCAGATGTGAAAGTGAAACTAAACCGGCACCACATGTGACTTTCAGATGTAAAAGTGAAAGTGAACGTAAAAAAGGACTTACATTTTGATATGTTTTGCCATGGCAGAATTCTTTTTAATGCACAACTACGGGTGGCCTGTTGCTTGCATAAAACAACAGCAACACCAAAAGACACCCATATTCAATAAATATATTCAATAATATTCAATAAATATCAATAAAATAATATTTAAAATAATATAAAAAAATCACTTATTAATAATAATAATAATAATCAAAATATACAGTTTTTCTGCTAAGTAATGCAAGTAACAGCATTTCAATATAAAATTCTATTGATGTGCATCCTTTAGATATTTTACAACATGGCCCATCCAATTAGATTTTGGATTTTAACAAATTATAATTTTATCCTGGTTACTGTATGAATGTGTTTGGGTGTCTTGCAGACGATGAGGCTGGTAAGATTGAGGCCCTTCATAAACGCAGGAATTTACTGGCTGCCTTTTGCAAATTGATCATCTACAACGTGGTGGAGATGAAGACAGGAGCAGATATCTTCAAACAGTACATGCGAGTGAGTCCTACAGTCACAATCACTCTGAGAGTTCTCTGCATTTGTCATTTGGAGCTTGCAGTGATTGCTTTCTTTATTTGTTAATGTGTGCAGTACTATAATGATTACGGTGACATCATTAAGGAGACCATGAGTAAGGCTCGTCAGATCGATAAGATTCAGTGTGCCAAGACTCTGATCCTCAGCCTGCAGCAGGTAATTCAGTATTTCCCTAATTACAGATGAATCTGATAGTAGCAAAGAAAAACATTTGCTATATAACAACTGTATCTGTGATTTTTAGCTATTTAATGAGATGCTCAATGATCTGGGCTGTAACTTTGATCGATCCTCATCTGCATTCTGTGGGATTAAAGAACTGGCCCGACGTTTCTGTCTCACGTTTGGACTCGATCAAATCAAAACCAGAGAGGCCATTGCGATGCTTCACAAGTAAGTGCATTCAAACACTCATTGTCACAGAGACACCACATGCGTGACACAAGTGACAGAGTCTGAAGTATGCGTTTGTTGCAGGGATGGAATAGAATTTGCCTTTAAAGAACCCAGTCCGCAAGGGGAGGGAGGCCCACCTCTCAATCTCGCTTTCCTTGACATCCTCAGTGAGTTTTCCTCTAAACTACTGCGCCAGGACAAGAAGACTGTGTAAGACAAACACACTAAAAGCCCTCCTGTCTCTTCTCTTTTATACTGTATTTTAAATGAGATGTGTGATCAACCCCAGTCACTCCTTTAAAATGTATGTGCATTCTGTGTTTGACTTCTGTCCCCATCAGGCACCTGTATCTGGAGCGGTTTATGACATTTCAGATGGCACTGCAGAGGGATGACTGCTGGTTGCCACTCATCTCTTATCGGAATTCTCTTCAAGCTGGTGCTGACGATGACACACTGTCTGTCATCAGCGGCATGAGCAGCAGAAGTTCTGCCCGCAGCCGCAAGAGCAAACCAGCTGCCACCAGCAAGAGGAAGCTACCTGAGGGTGTGTGCATGATTTATACATTTGTGCTTAATAATAATGACTTCAGAGTAGGTCTTGCATTACTACAAGTTTTTACTATTAACTATTTGCTGCAGTCACAGCATTATAGAACAAGCGCAACCTAAAGGGACGTTCACTCATAAATTAAAATGTTCTTCTTATACTTATGTCATGCATTTAAAGTTTAAATGCATGGCATTCTTCTATGGAACACAAAAGGAGATGTTAGGCTTCATGTTAGCCACAGTCACCATTCACAGGCTCAGTCTATTCTGTCAAATGTGTCCTTTTGTGTTTCACAGAAGAAAACAGTCAAACCGGTTTAAAACAACATGAGTAAATGATGACAGAATTTAACCAGCCCTTTAACCCATGTGTTGTGTTCATTTGTGCTAAAACATTTTGTCTTCCCAGTCAAAAATGAACAGCCCAATAAGGTTGCTTATAAATCTCTCATATTGCATATGTTTTCACAAGATATTGCATTTGATCTTTTTAACAACTTCTTCTTTTTTTGTAATTATGACAGATTTTGTGCTCTTTTTTTTTTACATATTTAAATATATATATATATATATATATATATATATATATCTTTTTTATTTTTACTGATATTTAACTTTTATACTGGGCCAGTGGAGGGCACTCCCTGTGGAAAAAAAATAATAAAATAATAATAATTACATAATCAATTATGCAATTATGTAACCACTTGCTTGATCTGGGGAAAAAAAAATAAAAATAAATAGGTGTCAATTTAAAGTGTACAATCTGGACTTTACAATTCATGTTGCTAATCCTACCAATTATTAAATAGTGCCTTTTAATTTGCTGACAAATAAGAACTGTTTCGTTCTCATCATTTGCACATTTTTTATCACAACAATTATATTCAGAGTTGGTAAAACTATCAAGAATTATGAGATAACCATGTGTTATATATCATTGGAAAGAATTGCAATGGGCAAATTTTGTTCACTTGGAGGCCAAACTGCAGTGAGTATTAGTGTATGAAATTTCCACAGACAAATAAATATAATAAACAGGAGTGGCTTTCTGTTACGTTTTTCCTTATTACTTTTTGAAACATATATATATATAACATAGGCAATGACATATCATAACTTACAGCAGACTATTATGATTTATACAAGCCCAAACACAACATATGATAAGTAGATTTGAAATATTTCTCAAAGAGTGTACATTGAGGGACGATGTACAAAAGGGCACTCAACACACATTGTGTTTGTTTGTGTGTGTGAGAGTGTGTGTTGTGTGTGTGCACATTTTCGAGGACTTTGTGTGTGCAAATACACATCCGCATACGTATGTGCTCATCTAAAGGATTGGGATGCTCCTGAACACTTAATATTTCTGTATTTTGTAGTCTAATCTATTCATTTCCAATGGACGTTCATTTTTGACCAGGAACACAACAAGTGTAACAAAGTGAAGTAAAACCAAAAGATGTAAAACCCAATTGTGATACCAAATGTGAACAAAGGAATTTTATTCCAATTGGATTAAGTAATAAAGTCATGTGATCCTTGACTAGTCAACAAAGACCCAACACATTGACTTATGTCAGAACTAATTGACTTGTCAGTGCAAACTCTATTTGAGATTTGAAACTAATGTTATCTCTTGGGGTGTCTCTGTGTCTCTCAGAGGAGAGCAGCTGTAGTAGTAGCGATGTGAGCGCATGGGTGCATCATGTGCAGAGTGCCCCTCCCACTCCTGTGATGTCATCACCACACATTGTCTCCACTGTCCTACGGGATGCAAAGAAGCTCCGCCCAGAGCAGGGGTACATGGGAATATACAGCATGAGCAACGAAACGCAGCATACACCACTGCAACAGCCGCATCAACACATGGACTACAAGTAAATGCACGCGCACACAAATTTATTCACATACCTTCTCTAACACAAACATTGGTTAAGAGTTGTTTGAGAGCTGTTGTGTTTTCAGTTCTCAGGTTACATGGATGATCGCCCAAAAGCAACAACAGGACAGAGCAAACTTGCAGTATGGCAAAATTAGGGGCCATATTCAGCACACCATGTAAGAGCACAACTACACCCTTACAAAAAATAATTGCAGTTTTTTTAACTGTAGTGCAAGTGTGGAAAATTGGATGCAGTATTGGTGCAGTTTTGTAAGGGCACTCACATGCCATTGAAGAGACTTTAAGTTTATCCCTCACAGCCAAGTTTTCATTCTGTCAAAAATGTATGTAGCTATGAGGCACAAAAAATTAATGCAAAAAAAAAAGGTAACATTCAAAAAGATCAAAACATTGTTTTGGCTAATATACTGTGTCCTTGTGCTGATATCTCTCAATATTGCCAATAAAACTTCAGCAGCAGTTCTCTCTTTTTGAACCTAGATAACAATATGATGCATTAATAACATTTAAAATGCATTTATGTTGGAACTAAGGGCATTTTCAGACATGGTGCTTGCTTGATTTGTTCAGAAATAGGGGCTAAAATTGTTACAATGTTGAATTTTCCAAAACTGTGTTTATGAAATTCACATGCGAGCAAACGTTTTCCTCATTGGTCAGAATGTTTGTGCGCTGTTACAGTATTTAACCCTCTGGGGTCTGAGGGTGTTTTGAGCCCTGGAGAAGTTTTGACATGCCTTGACATTTGTGCTTTTTTCAGTTACTTAAAAACATATTAATGGCTAAAGTCTGATAACACCGTATTCAGCACAAACTGAGCTACAATAATATGTGAGCAACATGTGTGAACATAATAAATAATTGTCCACAAGACTTTTGAGAACTGGATCTTGTAGCCTAGAGTTGCTACAAAATTATGTGAAAACCATCCTGATCAATCATTCATACGAAACAATATAGTAATTGAACTTTTGTAAGACAATTTTAGTGTTGAAAAGTAATATGCGAGGAGGCGTGAACGATCATGAATATGAATTGTGATTCACACCTGAAGAAACAAAAGACGCCTCCCCTGGGCCTATCAATGAGGGATAGAGAATGAATGTGAGGAGACTTAATGATCAAAATCAAGTTTTAAGTTAAAATAAGTAATCTGACTATACATTTTCTTTACATAATTTTAAACCTACACTACCGTTAAAATAAGTCTCTTCTGCTCACCAAGACTGCATTTATTTGATCCAAAATACAGTAAAAACAGTTAAATTGTAAAAATAGTTCAAAATATCAAAGAAAATTTTTCTATTTTAATATATTGTAAAATGCCATTTGTGATCAAAGCTGATTTTTCAGCATCATTACTGCAGTCTTCAGTGTTACATGATCTTTCAGAAATCATTATAATATGCTGATTTTCTAATATGGGCTTATTTAAATTGCATTTTACTCATTTACACCTGAACACATATTTGCATGCACAAGCTTTGTTGATGATACTGAGGCAGCATAAAAGCTAGTTAAAATATAATCTAAACATTCATATTATTTTATATCATATTACATATTATATTTATATCATACATCATACAATTTAAATACCTGCTTTAGCCGAAACAACATTTAAATCTAACTAAAACTTGCTTATTAGGATATATTTCAAATGTCAATACTCTGAATCCTGGCTGGCAAGTCTGGAAACAGTTCCACTAGTAAAATATGTACATGTTTATATAAAATAGCATGTCAACTAATGAAAACTAAATGACTTACTCGTCCGAAATTGTATCCTCTGCTGGATCAAGTCTCTCTTCAAAATACAAACGTTCATCGGAGTCCCGCTCTTCGTCTGAGGAAAATATTAACTCTTCCTTACTATCCAGGAGTTTCCTCGCCTGTGTATTGTTACAAACACGCAGAAAAGTTGAGTTGTTTTGTGTTTGCATTTAACCTCACCGTTGGGGGCGTGCACCATTTGCAATGATCTCCTCACCACGTTAGCGTATGAATGGCGCACTCTGCTGGTGGGAGTGATCACATTAGCTTTAATGAGTTGAGCCAGAAGAAACTGTACATCGCTTTTTTTTATACCGATTACATTGCAGGAGAATATTTGTTTTAAATTTGAATTGTTTTATTTAAAAGTAGACATTTTAAGCTTTCTTTAGACATATATTTCATGTTTGTGTGATAAGTATTCGCGGAGTTTCAGTTAATTTTTGTGACGTGTTTCAGAAATATGCTCGCGAACACTGAGACGTCTGATAGCTCACCCTTTTTATTTTCTTTATTTTACAAAAGCACAAGGTTTTGTTGTTATTGTGAGTGTACTCAAATAAAAGTAGACCCTTTATAGTTTCTAATGATGTCTTACACTTTTCTGTAAACCCAAAAATGATGGAGTACAGTACATTGTTATACCAGTTAAAATGATATACCTGTAAAAATATGTCAACTGGTACAAATATTTGAGTACTGTTTATGTCACGGTAAAATAAAACATCACTGCTTAGGTCAAGTTATAAAAAAGTAGACTAAGATAATATACAGTTCAAAATAAATACAAAAGTAATAGGACATTATTTGGTCAATTCTATATTTTCAAGTGTTGCTTAAAGGGATAGTTCACCCCAAAATTTTAATTCTCATTTAATTGATCATTTACTCACCTTCATGCAATGCCAGATGATTATGACTTACTTTATTCTGCAGAGCACAATTTTTGAATTTTAAAAGAATATCTCAGCTCTGTAGGTCCATGCAATGCAAGTGAATGGGTGCCAAAATGTTGATGCTCCAAAAAGCACAAAAAGGTATCATAAAAGTAATCTATACTATGCCAGTAGTTAAATCGATGTCTTCAGAAGGGATATGATAGGTGTGGATGAGATACGGATCAAATAGTCATTTTTGGCAAGAAATTATTCTCCTTGCCCAGAAGGGGGCGGTATTCATGAAGAATGTGAATCACCAAAAAGAAGAATGTGATATTGATCTGTTTCTTACCCACACCTATCATATCGCTTCTGAAGACATTGATTTACTACTGGAGTCTTATGGATTACTTGAATGATGACTTGTGTGATTTTTTAATTTAAATTTTTTTAGCTCCAAAATTTTGGCACCCATTCACTTGCATTGTAAGGACCAAAAGAGCTGAAATATTATTCTAAAAATCTTAATTTGTGTTCTGCAGCTCTCAATGATGGCATGAGGGTGAGTAAATCATGAAAAATTAAATTTTTGGGTGAACTATTCCTTGAATTGTTCAAAGGTTTTTTTAGGGCCACTGTATAAACTAGCACATACTTACACAGATAATTGAATGTTTTATTGTTTACTCATTTGTTAGTCGCCGTGGCAGCGGGCTGATGGAGGATGATGAGGAGCCGATTGTAGAGGATGTGATGATGTCATCAGAAGAGCGGTTGGATGATCTTAACGAGGGCATGGACTTCGACACCATGGATATTGACCTGGTGAGAATCAGTCAAAATGACTCAAATGGAGTGAAATGCTCAAGCAGAGAGAGAAAGAACACTGATATGTAACACATTTTGTGTTTCAGCATGTGTTTAACTTTGATCTGTTTTGTCCCTCTAAAGCCACCATCCAAAAACCGCAGGGAGAGAACAGAGCTGAAACCAGACTACTTTGATCCTGCCTCCATAATGGATGACTCTGTAAGCATTAATCCATCCATTTATTCACTCATTTATAAATCCGCTCACTCATTCATTAGTGGTGTTTGCTAAAGCAAGTGTAACTGCTACAGTACTATTACTGTTTCTCATTCTGACTGGACTAATGATTTTTGCCTGCCGAATTATAAGACAGGAGAAGAAATCCCATAGTTTACAATAATGTGCCAAAGTCATATCTGTAGACAAATAGACTTTGGGGGAGCACTTTTGCTGTGGGCCAATAAGCAACCCTTTAAAATACTCTAGATATGGGGACTGCATAGAAACATGCTAAAAAATAACTCCGAACAGCATAACAACTGCAAAGCAACACTCTAGCAACCACCTACAACAATCTAGCATCATTGCAGTTAGTTTTGCAGTTAGTCAAATTTTCTTTTGAAAATGTCAATCTAGTTTGTATAAATAATTTTTTTTTTTTACCATTTGTCTGCTCTTGTAATTGTAATCTGACAGTGAGACATGCTATGAAGAAAAACATAAACTCTTTCCACCTACAACACTGATCTTAAGCTTCTATTGTGTTACTGTGTTTGTTTAACAGGTTCTCAACGTCTCCATGTTCTGAGCTGGGCATATCAGAATGACAGTGATGTTAAAAAGAGAGTTTTCCTGCTCTTCTGATTTCACTCCATGGACTCTGAGCACACATGAGGATGCTGTGTATCTTTCCCTCCTGAAAACATACCAATACTTTCCATCTGTACATAAGTAACAGACCACAAGGCATACAGACATTTACAGCACGAGATCAGACTTATCTATTCATGCTCTTTTGTACTGGAGGTTTAAAAATAGTTGTTTTTTTGTAACTCCTGAAGGAGTTTTGATTTTTAGGTAATTTTGTAAAGACAATCAGTTGCAAATCGACTTTATAATGGGGTGATTCAATTCTAACTTTATAACTTAATTGGTTTAGACTTGCAGTGTATCTAGCTGTTTTTCTTCCAGCATTTCATTCTTTTGTCTCTCTTTTTTTATCGATCACTCACAATGTTTTACCTTCCCTGAAGTACAATAGGTTAAACCTTAAATCGTGATGATATTCCTCACTATTTCTTGTGTGATTCTGATTGATCCTTGGTGCTCAAAGCAGTTGTGCTGATTGGGTAAAACTTCAAAAGCCTACAGTTAAATTGCTTAATTTAGGTATGTTCTCATCGTTTTATTTCAGCTTTAATTTCACATTTGTTTCCACTTAAAGGGCATTGACCCATTTACAGAGTAAACTCTTTCTGCAGATTATCTATTATTTACTTATTTTTAAAGATTAGAATTAGGTATTATAATATATTGTTATATCTCTTTAAAACATATATAAAAGTATATATATTATTTTGTTTTAAACAAAATGTGTAACGTAATGTGAATCGTTGCTGATTTTATATTTAAGTTAATGTTTTTATGTTTGGTATCCAACCTACTGTTTCATTCACGCTGCATTTGTCCTTAAAGAATCACAAATGTTTCAACTTTCATTTTGGAAAAGCTCCACTGTGAACGATTATTTGGTCTTTACCCTCTGTGTAGTTCATTGAAGTTTGGATACAGGTTGTGGGGTTGTTATGGGTCATGTAGTTGAAATCAAGAATGGCTGGTTAATCAAAGTGTCTCTATTGTGATCGTTGTGAGAAATCTTAATAAATGGAACCACAGTGATTGTATGTCTGTGGAAATGCATTTCTACAAGGAGCTTTTGTTTAGGATTGAAAAAGAAATATTTGTCTTTATTTGTAATATGTTTCACACATATTTGATGATTTGTTACAATTAGTTTTTTCTTTTTTTTTTCTTTCCTGCAGTATCTTCTTATTTTCTAAAGTGTGAGTGTATGTTTTAATGTATTGGTCTGTACATAAATTCAAGATGTTTTTATTCTATTTACAAGATGTCCGTTGTTTCATTTCATTTTTTTGGTCATGAACAAGAAGTTCAGTGTTCTTTAGTAGTGGCCTCATCAAAGCGTTTATTCATACCACGAACCAATTGCTGAACAAACTCGCTTGCCAGAACAAATGGTAGAGATCAATGTGCCAAAAAAAGACTTCAGGGGGCGCTGTGTCGCGCCGACCGGAAATCTCTGCCGTGACAACCGCTCGCTCGCGCTGCTGCTGTGTCGGCTTTGAACTCAACGGCGGGGAGCATGCGCACTTCCTGGAATCTAAGTGAAATATTAATCAAAACATTACATTACAGTTGGAGCTTTGGTGATTATTATGGATCTATGGAGAGCAGAGAGGTTGAACGCGCCTTCGGACATTTTTTAAAACTCCTGACGGAGGTAAACAAACGTGAAGTATACCTTATATACATACAAATAAAGTAAACAAATAGGTTGTGAGCAAATAACATTGAATTATTTGGTAAACATCAATATTTTAGGTTAGCAATGTTTAAGCTAGGGTTTTCACCATTTGAATCCCCTTTAGCTGTTTTGCAGCTAATATACATGAAATGGTCCTGTGCTGTGACAATAAATGATTCAAAGTACAAACGGTTTCATCTAGCTTCTCGGTAAATATTAAGTCACAAAAACAGCATGTGGTGTAACTATAAATTAATTAGAAACCAAGTTTTAGATTAAGCATAGTACATCACAACACACCAAACAATAGGACAATACTGTCACGGCTTGACACGTGAACTACCCATTTAAAAAAAGAGTTGATGCTCCTATGTAATTCACTAATTTACTCACCCTCATGCCATCCCAGATGTCCATCCATCCATCTTCAACCGCTTATCCGAAGTCGGGTCGCGGGGGCAGCTGCTCCAGCAGGGGGCCCCAAACTTCCCTATCCCGAGCCACATTAACCAACTCTGACTGGGGGACCCCGAGGCGTTCCCAGGCCAGTGTGGAGATGTAATCTCTCCACCTAGTCCTGGGTCTTCCCCGAGGCCTCCTCCCAGCTGGACGTGCCTGAAACACCTCCCTAGGGAAGCAGCCAGGGGGCATCCTTACCAGATGCCCAAACCACCTCAACTGACTCCTTTCAACGCAAAGGAGCAGCGGCTCTACTCCGAGCTCCTCATGGATGACTGAGCTCCTCACCCTATCTCTAAGGGAGAAGCCCGCCACCCTTCTGAGGAAGCCCATTTCGGCCGCTTGTACTCGCGACCTAGTTCTTTCGGTCATGACCCAACCTTCATGACCATAGGTGAGGGTAGGAACAAAAATTGAACGGTAGATCGAGAACTTTGCCTTTCGGCTCAGCTCTCTTTTCGTGACAACGGTGCGATAGAGCGAGTGCAATACCGCCCCCGCTGCCCCGATTCTCCGGCCAACCTCCCGCTCCATTGTCCCCTCACTCGTGAACAAGATCCCGAGGTACTTGAACTCCTTCACTTGGGGCAAAACCTCATTCCCTACCTGGAGTATGCACTCCATCGGTTTCCTGCTGAGAACCATGGCCTCAGATTTAGAGGTGCTAATCCTCATCCCAGCTGCTTCACACTTGACTGCCAAGCGATCCAGTGAGAGCTGAAGGTCACGGACAGATGATGACATGAAGACAACATCATCTGCAAAAAGCAGCGATGAGATCCCCAGCCCACCGAACCGCACACCTTCCCCACCCCGACTACACCTCGATATCCTGTCCATGAATATCACAAACAGGATTGGTGACAAAGCGCAGCCTTGGCGGAGACCAACCCCCACATGGAATGAACTCGACTTTGTGCCGAGGACCTGGACACAGCTCTCGCTTTGGACGTACAGGGATTGAATCACCCTAAGAAGGGACCCCCCCACCCCGTACTCCCGCAGCACCTCCCACAGTCTCTCCCTGGGGACCCGGTCATACGCCTTCTCCAGATCCACAAAACACATGTAGACCGGATGGGCATACTCCCAGGCCCCCTCCAGGATCCTTGCGAGAGTAAAGATCTGGTCCGTCGTTCCACGGCCAGGACGAAAACCGCATTGTTCCTCTTCAATCCGAGGTTCGACAATCGTCCGAACCCTCCTCTCCAGCACCTTGGAGTAAACTTTACCAGGGAGGCTGAGAAGTGTGATACCCCTGTAGTTGGCACACACTCTCTGATCCCCCTTTTTGAAGAGGGGATCCACCACCCCGTTCTGCCACTCCTTAGGCACTGTCCCAGATTTCCACGCAATGTTGAAGAGGCATGTCATCCATGACACCCCCTCCACATCCAAAGCTTTCAGCATTTCTGGTTGGATCTCATCAATCCCCGGGGCTTTGCCACTGCGGAGTTGTTTGACTACATCAGTGACCTCCCCCAGGGAAATAGAATCTGATCCCCCATCATCCGCCGGCTCTGCCTCTACCATAGAGGGCGTGTTGGGATTTAGGAGTTCTTCAAAGTGTTCCTTCCACCGCCCAATAACCTCCTCGGTTGAGGTCAACAGCGTCCCATCTTTGCTGTATACAGCTTGAATGGTTCCCGTTTCCCCTCCTAAGGTGGCGGACGGTTTTCCAGAAGCACTTTGGTGCGGACCGAAAGTCCTTCTCCATGGCTTCTCCGAACTTTTCCCACACCCACTGCTTTGCCTCCCTCATGGCCGAGGCCGCAGCCCTTCGGGCCTGTCGGTACCTTGCAACTGCCTCCGGAGACCTCCGGGACAACAAATCCCAGAAGGCCTCTTTCTTCAGTCGGACGGCTTCCCTGACCACCAGTGTCCACCACTGTGTTCGAGGGTTACCACCCCTTGCGGCACCTAAAACCTTGAGGCCGCAGCTCTCCACCGCGGCTTCGGCAATGGAAGCTTTGGACATTGGCCACTCCGGTTCAATGTCCCCAACCTCCGCAGGGATGCCTGAAAAGCTCCGCCGGAGGTGTGAGTTGAAGATCTTGCGGACAGGGACCTCCTCCAAACGTTCCCAGTTCACCCGCAATACTCGCTTGGGCTTCCCAGGTCTGTCCAGAGTCTTTCCCCACCCCCTGACCCAACTCACCACCAGATGGTGATCGGTTGACAGCTCTGCCCCTCTCTTTACCCGAGTGTCCAAAACATATGGCCTCAGATCCGATGACACGATTACAAAATCGATCATCGACCTTCGGCCTAGGGTGCTCTGGTACCACGTACACTTATGAGCATCCTTATGTTCGAACATGGTGTTTGTTATAGATAATCCATGACTAGCACAGAAGTCTAATAACAAACATCCACTTGAGTTCAGAGTAGGGAGGCCGTTCCTCCCAATCACACCTTTCCAGGTGTCCCTGTCATTTCCCACGTGTGCGTTGAAGTCACCCAGCATCACTATGGAGTCCCCTACTGGGGCCCTATTCAGGACTCCATTCAGGGTCTCCAAGAAAGCCGAATACTCTGAACTGCTGTTCGGTGCATATGCACAGACAACAGTCAGGTTTTCCCCTCCACAACCCGTAGGCGTAGGGAGGCGACCCTCTCGTCCACTGGGGTAAACTCCATCGTAGTGGCGCTCAGCCGGGGACTCCTTAGTTTCCCCACACCCGCCCGTCACCTCACATCCTGGGAAACTCCAGAGAAGAATAGAGTCCATCCCCTATCCAGGAGTACGGATCCAGAGCCAAAACTGTGCGTCAATGTAAGCCCCACCAGATCCAACTGGTAACGCTCCACCTCCCTCACTAGTTCCGGCTCCTTCCCCCCCAGTGAGGTGACATTCCACGTCCCCAGAGCAAGCCTTTGCTGCCCGGGTCTGGTCCGTCGAGGCCCACGGCCTTCACTGCCACCCATATGGCAGTGCACCCGACTCCTGCGGTTCCTCCAATGGGTGGTGGGCCCAAGGGATGTAGAGGGGGGTTCCACGTCGCTTCTTCGGGCTGTGCCCGGCCGGGCTCTGTGACAAGCCTGGCCACTAGGCGCTTGCCGACGAGCCCTCCATCTGGGCCTGGCTCCAGACGGGGGCCCCGGGCTTCCTCCGGGCAGGGTAACTCCTCCTTTTGCCGTTTTATCCATGAGTCATTGTGAACCATTCTTAGTCTGGCCCCTCACCTGAGACCACTTTGCCTTGGGAGACCCTACCAGGAGCACATGGCTCCAGACAACACAACCCTCAGGATCATAAGGGCACACAAACCTCTCCACCACGATAAGGTGCTGGTTCCCGGAGAGCCATCCCAGATGTGTATGACTTTATTTATTTTGCAGAACACAAAGATTTTATGAAGAAATCTCAACTCTGTAGGTCCTCACAATGCAAGTGAATGGGTGCCAGAGTTTTGAAGGTCCAAAATGCACATAAACAGCATAAAAGTAATCCATAAGACTGCAGTGGTTAAATCTGAAGCAATATAATATGTGTTGGGGGAGAAACATAAATATTTAAGTCCTTTTTTAAAATTATAAATCTCCAGCTTCACTTCAATTTCTTCATTCCCCTGCTGGTCAAAGGTGGACATTTATAGTAAAAAGGACTTCAAGGTGAAGTATGTTATTTCTGTGCTATTAGTGGCACCAAATGGAATTACAAAAATAAAGTATGTTTTCAAACAGACTTTGCTATCACCCCTAAGCCTCATCATGCCTTTTCAAGCCTCCCTATGAACAAAAAGGCTGTACTAAATAATAGGTGATAAACATTTCATGTCATAATGAACAAGACCACTGACACAGCGTTAATCTTCTTCAAAATTTTGAAGGGACCCACGTACCTGGGACTGAGTTTTTTGCAGGGCAATCGGAGGCGAAGGTCACGCGTCGATAGCCACACCCACTGTCCTGGGGCGTAGTTGGGACAGGGACGACGGTGCCGGTCTGCTTGTTCCCTCGATCTTCCCTCAATCTTCTTACGGCCCATTGGAGGTGGACGTGGGCCTGGTTCCATACTGCCTCACTGCGCTGCAGCCAGCTGTTCACCACGGGCGCTTCCGAGGGTTCGCCTGACCAGGGGAACAGAGGAGGTTGGAACCCTAGTACGCACTAGAAGGAGGACTTGCGGATAGAGTTCTGTGCATACTCGGCCCAGGGAAGGAAACGGCTCCAGTCGGCTTGGTTTGCTTGGCAGTAAATGCGTAGGAATTTGATGATTTCCTGGTTCAGACACTCCGTCTGGCCATTTGACTGGGGATGATATCCAGAGGAGAGGCTGACGCTGATGTTTAGCAGGCGGAAGAAGGCTACCCAAACCCTGGAGGTGAATTGGGGTCCTCTGTCCGAGACGATGTCCTCGGGCAGCCCGTAGTAGCGGAAGACGTAGTGGAAGAGGTGTTCCGCGGTTTCTAGGGCTGACGGGAGTTTTGCTAATGGGATCAGGCGACACCCCTTTGAGAACCAGTCAACGACGGTGAGAATGGTGGTGTACCACTGAGAGGCCGGTAGATCGGTCAAGAAGTCGATGGCGATGTGAGACCAGGGCCGCTGAGGTATGGGCAGAGGCTGAAGCAGGCCGGCTTGGGGTTGCCTCGGGGTCTTGGCCATGTTGCAGGTTTGACAACTGTTCACGAAAGAGGCCGTGTCAGTCTGCAGGGATTCCCACCAGAACCGGTTTTACAGCAAGCGCACTGTGGAGGAGATACCTGGATGGCCCGAGCTCGTGGAGGAGTGCACCCAACGAATTACCCTCTCCCGCAGGCCCGGGGGCAGAAACGTCCGATTGGGCGGACAGCCGGGTGGAGGTAGATTAGTCGCATGGGCTTGGGAGATCTCCGTCATAATGTCCCACTGGACCGGGGCAAGGAGCAGCACGGGCGAGATGATGGGCTCGGAGATGGGGCTCTGAGGAGTGGAGTCGTGCTGTCGGGAGAGCGAGTCGGCCTTGACGTTCTTTGATCCAGGAAGGTATGAAATGGTGAAATTGAATCGTGTGAAGAACAGTGCCCACCTGGCTTGTCTAGGGTTGAGTCTCTTAGCCGAGTGCAGGTATTCCAGGTTACGGTGGTCCGTGAGGACGAGGAAGGGGTGTGTTGCTCCCTCCAACCAGTGACGCCACTCCTCGAAGACTGCTTTCATGGCCAGTAGTTCGCGGTTGCCCACGTCGTAGTTCCGTTCGGCAGGCGAGAGTTTGCATGAGTAGAAGGCGCATAGGAACAGCTTGGGGGGATTTCCCTGGCGCTGGGAGAGGATGGCGCCAATGCCCGTGTTGGATGCATCGACCTCCACGACGAAGGGAGCATCGGGGTCTGGATGGTGCAGGATTGGGGCGGAGGTGAAACGATCCTTCAATCTATCGAACGCCTGTAGTGCGTCGGTGGTTCAGTGGAGTTTGGTTTGAGGCAGAGGTGGTTGGCGATGCGGCGATTTCGTTCCTCTTGAGTGAGGTGTGACCGGCCAATCTGCATGGGTTCGGCGCTTTCGCTGGGGAGATGCATCGGAGCATGGGGTTTGGGCCACTGGGTTGGTCGCCTTGAGCGAAGGAGGTTATCAATGCGGATCGCCAGGGTGATGAACTGATCGAGCGAGATGCCCTCATCGCGACAGGCTAGCTCGGACTGCACCTCCTCGTTCAGTCCCTGATGGAAGAGCAGCTTGAGCGTGTCTTCAACCCAGACAGTGCGGAAGGACAGCGCGAAATCCGCCGCTGTCCGGTTTCCTTGACGGAGCATTAGTAGCTGCTCTCCCGCGCTCTTACCGCTCTCTGGGTGGTCGAAAACCTCAGACAAACGCTGCCTGAAGGTATCAAAGGAGATTTGGTTTAAGCCCTGGTTGGTCCAAACGGCGGTTGCCCATTCGCGTGCTCTTCCCGTGAGCAGGGAACACACAAACAGGATCTTGCTCTCATCAGTGGGGTAAAGAGCTGGCTGCTGGGAGAGGAAGATGTAGCACTGCATAATAAACCCTTTGCATTCGGAGGGCTTACCGTCAAATTTCTCGGGTAGCGCTAGTCGGAGGGCGGCGGTTGCGCCGAGGAACGGCTGCACAGCGGGCGCTTGGCTGGTGGGCGGCGCTGTGGGCACGGGCTGAGATGCGGGCGGCTGCAGCCCCTGAATGGACCTCATTACCTCCTCCATCAGTGAAGTGAGGCGACTGAGTTGGTGCTGATGGGATGACAATAGGTTCGCTTGGACGGAGAGTTCTTCCGACACCCGGGAAAAGACCGCTGGATCGGTGAGTGGCAAAGTCTTCTGTAACGTGGACTCAGGCTGGTTGGGATCCATAAGCAGTCTTTATTAAGAGACAGGGTTCAAGACAAAAACAGGCAAGGTTCAGTTTCACGGCAGACAGGAATGTAGAAGGTGATCGAGTTTGTGGACAGACAGGCAAAGGATCGAGACAGGCAGCAGATATCGTAGACAGGTAGACAGGCGTAAAGGTAACAAGGGCAGGCAGCAGGTAATCGTGGTCGAAGACGGGCTAGGTAGATACACAGGAGATCTAGTAGAAGGTTGATATCAAAACGCTCAGTAATGCAGCCGGTACAAACAAGACTTCGCAATGATGGCACAGACACGCGTGATTTAAATAGCGTGGAGGTAATGGGGAACAGCTGCGGGCATTCGGACCAGGTAAGTGGGTTTATGGGAAGTGAGATTCAAGGTTAGAACTCGGGTGAGTTAGATCTCCGGTGGCCGGTTGAGGAGGCGCCTTCACTGGCGTTCGTGACAGGATTGCTGTGAACTGTATGCCAATGATTGACTTATGATCAATAATATGGTAGTAAACAATACATTTTATTCTAAAGCCGCTTTTTGTATTGTCTTATCAATGGTTAAGTCTTCTGCCACAAGAATGTAATGCATTTTAATGATCTGAATATATATATATATATATATATATATATATATATATATATATATATATATATATATATATAATTTTTAAATATTTAAAGATAACTATGTATCATTATTTCATCATTATATATTTAATTATTGTTATATGAGGGGCTTTCTCAGCAAATATTTGTATATGCGATTAAATGCGATTTTAATTAATCGGTACATCATGTAATTAATTTGATTAAAAATTGTAATCGATTGACAGCCCTAATATATATATATATATATATATATATATATATATATATATATATATATATATATATGCCCCTCCCAGAGAGCCCTCCAAAAGGCCAAAAATCTGCACAATTTTGATTTAATAAATCAAAGTTGCCTAGCTAGGCGATGGGCCGGACCTCGAAATTATGAATTTAATACTTACCTCACAGCTGTGTAAGTCTTTTTTTGCTGAGGTCATGTAATAAAATCGTATAAGTACTACAGACATTGTTTCCAACTTTGTTGTTTGCACATTTGACGCAAAATGTCCTTACCACCTATTACTTTTTTAAACCGGCAAATAAGCAGGAGTACTAATCATAACGTTAGAAAACCTCCCGTTTCCTTGACAACCAATGTAAATAATGAACACAGATGACCAGGAAGCTGCGTTCTTGAAATTACAATTTTGCTGTAAATCATTAAAAATGTAAATTTAGTTCTGTAGTTCAGTAATACTGAGGTAAAAATGAGGTGTTTTATCCATTTAGCCTCAAATGTAAAAAGCCCTGTAACCCCCCTTTCCCAGACAAGTTGGGCAAAGATTGTTCAATGTACAAATTTATGGGTGAACCTGCAAACCACAGAGAGTACAGTAGCTGAAAAAGCCGTATTGGCATTTAACTTAAATTCCGAAGACGTCCAAGATGTGCCGGCTAATGTTGGATTTCACAGAGAATGATACATGCTCTTCACCAACAAAGAACACATAAGAAGAGCACGTAAGAAGATAGAAAATGCAGCTAACAGTGAAGGTTTGTATCACATGTATAATTTTTATATAAAACGTTTCATTTATATACGTTTAACCCCTTACTAGTCAGCCCCAATTTTGGCAAGTGATGCATTCATGACATCCCCAAAATAAAAAGGTTGCTGCTCAGAAGTCATTCTGAATACACACATAACCAACATATATTTAGAAAGCCAACCCTTGAGAGTTTACATTTCAAGACTCAAAATTAACCAGACTGTTATTAATATTGAGATATATAAGCTCAAACATAGAAACAAAAAAAAAATATTAAGAATATATTTATAAAATGTATAAAAATATTATGTGAATTTAGGATTGCAACTTATAACCACAACTAAAACATGGGGATTTTTTTAAAGACAATCATCCCGCACATCCTATTCAATATTCTATAATAAAATCAACTAATCGAATATTCGAAAATCGTGACTCATCCCTAATTAATATAGTATTTCAGTGCAAGTGGATGACATGACAAGTAGCAAAAGGCAGTGCAATATGTGTGTAAGTGGGGTCAAATGTTCATAGCAAATTTAAAAATAAAAAAAAATAAACCAATGTTGCAGCATCATAGTGTAAACTACCAGTGTATTTGTGCAAGAGTCAATCAGCTGCCCTTAGGTTATTGGAGGGTGGGGGTGGAAGGAAGAGGCTCTCTATGATTCCCCTATAGAAAGTTAAGGGGATGGATTTGTGGGAGATGAGCCTTCCTCAACTGTGGGAGGAAGTGCAGAGGTTTTTGGACTTTCTTGGCCAGGTTCTGTTGGTGGTGTCGATAGATCAAGATGGGTCATCTGTGATGTGGATACTAAGCAACTCCGTGATCTTGACCTGATCCATTCATGGTGCTGTTGATGTGATGATTGTCAACGATCACCTCTGTAGTCATTTGGGTGTGGAGAGATATGATGTTGTCCTGTCTGTGTCTGCGTGTTAGATAAACAACTGAATTATATTCAGATAAATAAACACAGAAAGCACACATTACTAGATAATTTTAAATCACATAAGCTACCATGCACAGAATTGTGTCATTGTATAAACTGTGACGATCAACCATAAATGGCTTATATAACTCCATGACTACCACTATAAAGTTGATTTGAAATAATTTCTTTGTTTTGCTTTGCACTCTTTTTAGCTGATAATTAGTCTAGCTTACTTGTAGCCTAGGTAGCTTGCTATAAACCAATCCAACCTTGACATACCTGTCAAATTATTTCCTACTGTCTTCCCGTTTAAATATTTACCCGTAATTATCCCATATTTGAATACTCTTTGCTTAGTTCATTGTGTATGTACCAAATGATTTGGATTAGCCTAAGCAACATACCGTTAGACCTAGCTTTACTGCTCCACTACTAACATTCTTTCGTGGCTACTGTTCTCATCAACGACAACGCATATATTCACGACGAAGTATAGCTTGCAGTCTTAAATACAACTTATATGAAAAGCATTAAGCTATAGGGGTGTATAATCATTGTAAAACAAATCTTACCTTGACGTTGTCTTGCCGAGACACACCGGTCTCTCCAGGTTGGGTTGTACACTCATTTGGCTTCAGACTGACGCGAGTCACGTGACGCCGGTTCAACGAATAACGTGATTGGCCAAATCAATTCAACAAGGTAACAACACAAGCGTTGATTGGATCTCAGTCCGGCCAACGTTTGTGATCAGCTAGCGAAATTAAATCTATTTTTATACTTTAATGTGCAACAATTGGCGTTGGAAACAATCGGTAATCTTTTTGTGAATTATTCATACAGACAAATAAAAAAAATGAGCCAGACAGCTGCTGGGTAACTATCAAATCAAAAACTAAACGAGATAGACGGACTCGACCCACCGCCTAAGCCTTCTACTTGACATTTCCTCAAATGCCACTACCCTCCCCATCTCTGTGCACCACTTTTGAAATGAGGCCGCTCCAGCCGACTTCCATCCACTAAGAATAATCTGTCTGCCAATCTTATTAGCCCAATTGTTTATGCATTTATCCACCATATTAATGATCGCCTCATTGCCTAAAATATAAATTCTGGGGCAAAATTGAATTTGAGTGCCCAATACATCACACATAAAACTCTGAACCCTCAACCAAAATTCTTGGATCTTAAAACACCACCAAAAAACATGGGTTATGACCCCATCTTCTTATTGGCATTGCCAGCATGTGGCTGTGTCTTTAAGACCAAGCCTATACAATCTAGAGGGTGTCCAATATAATCGATATACAATCTTAAATTGCATAAGGTGCACCCTTGCATCTCTAGGTTTATCATAAAAAGATTTAACAACTAAGACATGAACTGAACTGAAGTTTCACAGACATGTGACTAACAGAAATGGAATAATGTGTCCCTGAACAAAGGGGGTCAAAATCAAAAGTAACAGTCAGTATCTGGTGTGGCCACCAGTTGCATTAAGTAACTACAGTGCATCTCCTCCTAATGGACTGCACAAGATTTGCCAGTTCTTTCTGTGAGATGTTACCCCACTCTTCCACCAAGGCACTTTCAAGTTCCCGGACATTTCTGGGGGGAATGGCCTAATCACTCACCCTCTAATCCAAGAGTTCCAAGATGTGCTCAATGGGATTGAGATACGGCTCTTCGCTGGCCATGGTAGAACACTGACATTCCTGTCTTGCAGGAAATCATGCACAGAATGAGCAGTATGGCTGATGGCATTGTCATGCTGGAGGGTCAGGTCAGGATGAGCTTGCAGGAAGGGTATCATATGAGGGAGGATGATGTCTTCCCTGTAATGCACAGCATTGGGATTGCCTTCAATGACAACAAGCTCAGTCCGATGATGCTGTGACACATCGCCCCAGACCATGACGAACCCTCCACCTCCAAATCGATCCCGCTCCAGGGTACAGGCCTCAGTGTAACGCTCATTCCTTCGACAATAAACGCGAGTCCGACCATCACCCCTGGTGAGCCAAAATCATGACTTGTCAGTGAAGAACACTTTTTGACAGTCCTGTCTGGTCCAGTGAAGGGGGATTTGTGCCCATAGACGACAATGTTGCTGGTGATGTCTGGTAAGGACCTGCCTTTCAACAGGCCTGCAAGCCCTCAGTCCAGCCACTCTCAGCCTATTCTGGACAGTCTGAGTACTGATGGAGGGATTGTGCATTCCTGTTGTAACTTGGGTTTGTTGTTGCCATCTTTTTCCTGTCCTGCAGGTGTGATATTCGGATGTACCGATCCTGTGCAGGCAATTTATTGTATTTTTATTTCTATTTTTACAACATTATCTTTAAAATACAGTGTCCTGAAAAAGGAACGTTTCTTTTTTTGCTGAGTTTATATATATTCCACACCAATCTGCTGTGTATATCTGTATAATGTTGTAAATTAAGTTTGTGCTTCATCTTTTGTTGTACTCATCTTCATAAAGATGTTATTGACTGATTGGAGCTATACACACAGTAAATGCACAATGTACACATTCTTTTATCACATTGCTCTTTTACAATTGTAGTTTGGGTCTTTTGAATTTAACATTTAGATTTTTTAATTGGCTGCTCTCACGAGTCCAATGGCATTTTTTTTTACTTGATTTTCGGTTTGTTGAAGAAAAAAAAAATTAAAAGCCATTAATAAATGGAAAAGGAAAAGTAATTGGCAAATACCTTTTTTAAAAGGCAGTTTAAAAGGTGCATCTTAAAGACTCATTAATGTACTCATTTATTGCTACATTTAATGACAATTTTAACATGAAATAAATCTGATTTACTAATTTTATTGTTAAATATAATTTACATTTTTAAACATGAATTTAACACATTTAAATGTCTCTTTTTATTTGTCATTTTATAAATTGATTGATTTATTCACGTTTTTATTTTCAAATTAATAGATTGATAATTTATTCCTTCATTCTTTTCTAATTGGCACTCCTGGGCTTCAGCTGGTATCAATTGGTAAATGGTAAAAGAAAATGAATAAAAATAAAAATAAATTAAGAAAAGCAAATGGATGAAGAAAAGCAATTGCCAAATCCTTTTTGAAACGCAATTAAAAGGTGCATTTAAATATTTAAATACCAGTTAGTAATGCACAATTATTGTTAAATATTTACATTTTAAAACATGAATTAAATAAACACATTTAAATGTGTCTATTTATTTGTACATTATTAAATTGGTTTATTTATTCACATTTAAATGTGTTTATTTACTTGTCTATTTATAAATTGGTTTATTCACATTTTTATTTTCAAACTAATAGATTGATAATTTATTACTTATTGACTTTATTACTTTTGTAAATGGCACTCAGGGGCTTCCATATAAAATGGCATCAGTGCATCAGCTTCAGTATGTTGTGGCATTTGAATTGAAATACTTTTGTGACTGCACATTCATATTGTAGGTGTGCATGATTTTTGCAATGGTCAGATGTCTTCAATCAGCTTTAAAACCATTTGAATGAGATAGTGCGTGAGAAATGTTTTTGCACACAAGTGGGTACATTTGTTCATAAATATATTATGAATGTTTGTGTAGCATTTCGAGAAGGAAAAGGAAGCACTGTCTATATCTGTACAGCTGTTAAACGTTCGAGTGAATGCAGCAAATTACATTCTGGCCATTCAGGAGAAAGAGCTCTGCGAACGGGTCAGATTACATGCACATTCACACACACATTCATGCGTCTAGACTTTGGAGTGATTAATCAATAAAGCCTTACTGATATGGATGTTTAGGGTGCCTGATGGGGTTTATAGGTACATGTAGTAGTACTACAAACTGTGTTTTTGTGTAGTTGCAGTCTGAACCATTGTACTCTGGCAGCAAGGCTGGGCAGATATTGAGTGTTTGGAGATGGAATGTTTTCAAGCTGCTTGTTAAACTACAGACATGGGAATGACAACTTCAAGCAGAGAAAACACAGCTACACGACATGGTAATGTAAACACACAATCACACACAGACATAATTACACAAAGCCGTATGTCAGAGGGATATATTCCTACCCACAAATGCAAAGACACAAATACACATGTCACAAAATTTCACAAACTTTGCACCTTATATTGAGGGTATGAAATATACAAACACCACCAGACAGTTGTTTGTGGTGGGTAATTTTGCTCATCTGTCTGTCACTGTGGTGAGTGACCTGTAAAATATTTGACAAATATGTTTGCTTGAAGAAGCATTTGCATGGGTTGTTTATTGAAATCTTATAATAAATATGGTACAATATGGTAATATTTTCTTAGTGACCACTTTATTAGGTAAACCTGTACACCTTCTCATTCATCCGATTATCTAATCAGCCAATCGTGTTGCAGCAGTGCAATGCATAAAATCATGCAATTAGGGATCTGGAGTATCAGTTAATTTTCACATCAACTATCAGAATGGGGAAAAAAAATAATATTTTAGTGATTTCTACTGTTGCATGATTGTTGGCTGGTTTGAGTAATTCTGTAACTGCTGATCTCCTGGGATTTTCTTGCAAACATTCTTCAGAGTTTACTCATCCAATGAGCTGAAGTTCTGTGGATGGAAATGCCTGGTTGATGAGAGAGTTCAACAAAGAATGGCCAGACTGGTTTGGGCTGACAGAAAGCAGAATAGCATCTCAGAATGCACAACATGTCAAACCTTGAGGCGAATGGAAGACCACGTCGAGTTCCACTTCTGTCAGCCAAGAACAGAAAACTGAGGCTGCAGTGGGGTTACCATTTGTGTACCTCAGCAAATATCTAAATTCATCAGGCCAGGCTGTTTTTCCCATCTTTAACTGTCCAGTTTTGGTGAGCCCACTGCAGCCTCAGCTTTCTGTTCTTGGCTTACAGAAGTGGAACTGGTATGGCCTTCTACGGTTGTAGCCCATTCGCCTCAAGGTATGACATGTTGTGCATTCTGAGATGTTATTCTGCTCTCTACAATTGTACAGAGAGGTTATCTGAGTTACGTAGCCTTTCTGTCAGCTTGAAGACCGTTGTGTGTGAAAATCCCAGGAGATCAGCAGTTACAGAAATACTCACACCAGCCCATCTGGCACCAAAAATCATGTCATGGTCGAAATCACTGAGATCACAATTTTTCTCCATTTTGATTATTGATGTGAACATTAACTGAAGCTCATGATCCATATCTGCATGATTGTATTAGGTGCACTGCTGCCACACTATTGGCTGATTAGATAATTGCATGAATGAGGTGTACAGGTGTACCTAATAAAGTGGTTACTGAGTGTATATACCAGAAAACTATAGGTGCACACAAAACAACACTCACAGACCATCTGTGCTTGCGTGTGTGACTGCACATTTATGAATCTGTAATCTGCATGTGTGTATGTTTCCTCTCTACAGCAAGAAGTTGAGTGTGTGCAGTCACAGAACAATGTACTTCAGCACCACCTAGAGGACAAAACAGCTCAACTGGAGCTACACCACGCACACACTCAGGTACTCTGGCATACGCTTATGCATAAACTGTATAGACACAAGCGTAGTTGTGGGGTCAGTTAGGATTGAGGCTATTTATGAGGTCATTTAGGATCAGGTTTTAGGTTTAGGGTTAGTTGTGGTGTGATCATTAAAGTTAAGCTTGGTGTGAGGACAGTACAATTTAGGTTTGTACTGTAGTACAGGTGGGGTTTCAAATAGACTTTTGTAATGCTTCTATTTAATGATTTCCTTCTAATGCTACGAAAATTCTTCAGTCCCTGACATTTAATTACTGATCAGCTCCTCCTGTACTCCCTCTTCTCTTTCTTTACCTTTATATTCCTGCTATTTTACAGTTTGAGCAGTTTGGATTGAGGTTTGTAAGGTTTAAGCTTGTTCAGCATTGACTCTGAGAAGGTCAGCTATTTTAGCATCACATTAGTCAGCCACGATTACTCACCACATGCAGAGCTGCTGATCAGCTGTGTAACAGTGACAGCTCTGAAGCTCTTCTGCTGTAGAAGCTCTTCCCGCAGGCAGGTGTGTGTTTCTAAAAGTCTCTGTGCTTGATTTGTGTGTCTAGGGAATACAGCAGCAGTTGTACAGTGCTGTACAGGAGAATGCTCAGCTGAAAGAGTGGAATAAGAATGCAGAGGGATCACTGATTGATGTCAGTGAAACAGCACACAGGTAGCACACAATGTTATCATTGTTAACAAAAACGAAAACCTTTATGAAAACAATTTTGTCAAATGGAAAAAAAAAAAAACAGAATAATAACATAATAGTAAAAACCGAAGCTTACTAAAATACAGTGTCTCAGAAACTAACTGAAATAAAACTAAAATGACCACAAATAAATAGTTTTAGTTTTATTAATTTTTTAACACTGTATATTTAAAAATTACAAACCTTTACAACCTGTCCTTATTAAATGTAAAAATGCCAGTAGATAACACTAGACAGCCCTGACAAATGTAGTGCTGTCGAACATAGTGAAATTATATCACTTAACATATATATGAGAACTTAATCTAAAATAAAAACGTAATATACCGAAAAGCTAAAATCTAAAAACTAAATTAATAAACGTTAATAACTTTGCACTTATAAATATACGCACACTTATACCGCTGTGACTGAATCTGTAACTGCACTGTACATCTCTTTAGATTAAACAAATCTTCTAAAGACTAATATGACTGTCATGATTAGATTAAAGCTGACTCTTCCTATGACCAAACTCCTGAAGATGCCTCATCCATAAACATCTGTCCCTCTCTCTCTCTCTGTTTTTTGTCTCTCTTTGCCTCTCTCTTACAAGGGTGATGTCAGCCATAGAAATTAAGGTAGGTCAGATGGAAGCAGTTCAGTCCAGTGTAAGTCAGCTGAATCAGAGACTCACCTTCATAGCCAAACGACTGGACACAGTACGTGGTGAGTAAAGAGTGTCATGTATGTGTGGGGGTGGGTGGGTGTGTAAGTGTGTTTCAGTTTGAATGTATGTGGGTTGTTTGTCTACAGTGCTGCTGTTGAGGAAATAAGTTCTGTGGAAAACCAAATTAACTACAAGGTCTCCAGAGCCGGCAGTTTCAGAGAGGTACAGAAACACACAAACACTGACAGGCAGCAGCTCTGGGTAACAGCTAATTAAATAATGGGAGAAGAGCTTCAAAATGTTATATTCATTTAAATTTTGAGTGATTCTTTTAATTTAAGGTGACACATCACTGTTGATTATTTACAGTGGTGTATGCTGCTGATCTCTCACCAGTGCAAAATTATACAGTTGTTGTCACAACACACACAGACACAGTAGGTCAGTCTACGGCGCTGCCTCAATGGCTACCACCTACACAGGCAGCTGCCTACCAAGGCAGTATACTAACAGAAATGGAACCTCATTAGTAAGGTTAGGTTGGCAGAAACATTGTGCATCACACAAATAACGCTCTGTACTGGATACTTAACTCACAGTTGATACAGAGACTCAGAGTCAATTCTGAGATTGTTTTCTCTGTGAAGGATTCATGTGATTATGCCTTTAGAATCTGGATAAAATGACATCTTAAGAGGAAGCATAATTTAGTTTCAGAGCAATCTCCACAGGTAACTCTGTGTTCTGGAAAGGGAGCTAATATGGCACCACTCAGGGTTTGTGATTATTATTATTATTATTTTTGTTTTACATCTCTCTGATTCAGCTTTGTTAAGATCATCCAGAGTGAGGTAGCACTGTTTAGAGAGAGATAAACTCACACAGGAGCTCCAACGTACACCTGATCTCATCCAGGCCTCCCTGTCAGAGCTAAAGCTACAGCATATGCATGCAAACCCCAACTAAATCTACAATTTCTTTAGAAAGGAGAAAACTGAGCAGCTGTAACAATGTGTATGCATGCACTGCAGAAGAGAGAGAGGTGGGCCATCTGAAGGAGGCTCTGTTACACAGCAAGTTTGAGTTGGAAGCATCAGAATTGAGCCGAATGGAGATTCAGAGACAACGTGAGGAGCAGGAGTGGACCATTGCGGAGCTCCATGTTGAGGCCCAGAGACTGTAGCAACAGTGTGATGTAGGTGTTTAAAGAATCTCTGTCATTCAGGACACTCTAGAGAGTTTGTTCAGGAGGATCTGTTTGTCTGTATGTCCATTATTTACTTCAGCTTGTGTAGAGTGTGAGTGCTTATTTCTGAAGATGTGAAAAGTGAATTGTGTGTGTGTAGTGTTACACAGGGTATCAGAAGTTGAGATTTTTGTGCAGAGAAGCTCAGAGAAATGGAGGCACAACTCAACACAGCAAGAAGAGAGCACTCAAAAGCAGATACACGTACACATACAAATACATTTGTAATTGTATACAATTATATACGTACCATTGGTGCTGCAGTTAATCCCATCCATGCTGATATCTAGTACAACTGCATGATTGCAAGTGTGACAATGTTTAATTCAATAGTTCGATAAACATATAAAATTATTTTAAAGGGATAGTTCACCTAAAAAAGAAAATTCTCTCATTTACTCACCCTCATGCCATCCCAGATGTGTATGACTTTCTTCTGCTGAACACAAATAAAAGTTTTTTTGCTTTTCCACTATCGGGCCTAACAGTTCTCATTGCAAAACCATTCCGTGCCGTTTCTTTTTCCACTATGGTGAGCTGAAATCAGGAGAATTTTGTAACAGATCCGTCTGTTGGTGACAGTATGTGAGATAAACATTGGAGCAAGTGTGCTATGGAGGATGATCGCATGTTTCAGTTTTAAGGACTGCTTTTTTCCCCGGTTTTACTCTGCTAATACACAGAAAAGACACAGCTCATGACGCAAAAAGGAAAACAAAGAGAAAAAGGTGAGAGGTTTTCCATCATGAGGACTTGTGTATGCCACTATGGGGCAGCTGTGGCTCAGGTGCTAGAGCGGGTCAGCCACTAATCGCAGGGTTGGCGGTTCGATTCCCGGCCCACATGACTCCACATGCCGAAGTGTCCTTGGGCAAGACACTGAACTCCAAGTTGCTCCCAAATGGTAGGCTAGCGCCTTGCATGGCAGCTCTGCCACCATTGGTGTATGAATGTGTGTGTGAATGGGTGACTGGGACACAGTATAAAGCGCTTTGGGTAACCTCTGAGGTTAGAAAAAGTGCTATATAAGTGCAGACCATTTACCATTTACTGGACACAAACACACAAAGTTCCCAAACTAGCTAAAAATATTTTTTGGCAAAATATTATGTAAGCATTATATGAAAATAGTAAATGAGAATATACTGATATATTTTGAGCTTTAATAAGTAGGATAATCTACTTCCTTGATGAAAAAGGTTAGTAGAAAAAGAAATGTTTGCTACAATGCTAGTTAAACCAGCATAATACAATCATGAAGATTCACTATACAAGTTGCCACTTACTAAAGTCATCCCAGCACAGTTGGGTATGGTTAGCTAAGCGTACCAAGAATTCTTGGCAAAGAACGTTTTATAATCGTGCTGTGCTGAACCATGCTCAAATGGAAAACTACTGTAACCATTCCGTACCGTGCTTACAATTTATAGAAGAACATTTCAGCTCTGTAGATCCTCACAATGCAAGTGAATGGATACCAAAATTTGGAAGCTCCAAAAGCACATAAAGGTAGCATAAAATAATCAATTAGACACCAGTGGTTAAATGTAATTCTCCTAAAGCGATACAAGATTGGAGGAATAATTATTTTTATTTTTTTGCCAATATTATTTCTGCATATTGCCACCTACTGGGTAGGTGGAGAATTTATAGTAAAAAAGTTGAGAAAAATGTTTAAATATTGATCTGTTTCTCACCCACACTCATCATATTGCTTCTGAAGATAAATATTTAACCACTGGAGTATTATGAATTACTTTTATGCTGCCTTCATGTGCTTTTTTGTGCTTCAAAATTTTGGTACCCATTCACTTGCATTGTGAGGACCTACAGAGCTTAAAAGTTATTCTAAAATCTTTGTTTTTGTTCAGCAGAAGAAAGTCATACACATCTGGGATGGCATGAGGGTGAGTAAATGATGAGAGAATTTTCATTTTTGGGTGAACTATTCCTTTAAAACAGTCAAATATATTTTTTATGCTAATTAAAATAATTCCAAAATGAAGCCAAAAGTAGTACAGCTGTTGCATGTCAACAAGCAATTCCACCTATCTGGAATGCAGCAAAAACAGACAAGCATAGTGATACAAATAGTAAAGCATTCCAGTGATGTTATATTAAATATCAGCACTCTGAATGTTGCTTGTCCAGTCAGATTAGAGAGATTCTACTGATGTAGAATTCTGAAGCAAGCACAAGACTGCACAGGCACACACCTTCTGTTTTATGTGCCTGTGTGTTGATATGTGTGTGTAGTGGTAGATTTGCGACAGTTACAAAGACAGGTGGAGAGAGAGAAAGAGCACATGAAAGAGGCAGAGAAAGAAAGAAAAGAGCACACACATTCACAGATCACACATCTGCAGAAACAGCTAAAAGACAAGGACAAGGACAAAGACCGCAACCTTCTCCTGGTAAGTCATACATTAAAATTTTCTTCTTGCTTCACTTCTTAGCTTTATATTTTTTGTGTGTTTGTGTAGGCAGTTGTTCAGGAACAGGGTTTGATGAACAAATATAAGAGACTAAGAAGATCAGCCATCCAGACGACTGAAGCCTTAAAACAAAAACATCATATTCAGTCTGAGAGCAGTGATCCTACAGCAAATCAAAGTAAACTTACCTACTCATTCATAAAATTAGTATTTGATTGTTATATCATTTATATAATTCATTCATTCATTCATTTACTCAATTTTCCTTCATGCTTTACTTAGTTTCTCACCCTGCCTATCTCTGTCCCAGGTCTGCTGGGGGCGCTGAAGGCTCTTAGTGCTGCAGTGATGGGCTGCTCAGAGGAAGAGGATGATGTGGAAGGTCAGGCCTTCAATGAGACACAAACAGCCACTTGTGCTGAAACACAAAGAATTGTGCTGAACACACAAATCAATTTTATCTCACTCATATTTGCTGTCTGTCCCCACTCTCTCATATGGTTCGATGTCTGTTTTATAATTTTAATAAAGGCAATTTTTGTCAAATGGGGCTTGCAGATCTTAATCTCAGTTATTCACAGATGGCTTGCAGGACTAAAAATGTCTGTATTTATTGGTTTATATTTAATATTTATTGGCAGTTAGCATCCCATCTCCCTGTGATCATATTAATTTTGGTAAGGGAATGAGAAGATTTCCTTTGTCAGTTGCTAAACCATCTTGTCATGCTATACAATTTAGTCAGGTCCATTGTAACAATGTAAAAACAATTGGTTGACATAGATTTTTTAAAAAGTGATGGGAAAAATATAGAGATTTATAAATATGGGTGGCCATGGCTAAAAGCTGTTATTTGGCACAATACATTACTATAGTGAAAACATTATTTTATTACAATTTATTATGTGCCATCCTTCTCATGGAAGATATATAATCCTTTACACGTGCTGATATGGTAAATAGGTGTTTTGTGTTAAAGCTGCTACAACTATACTGTGTATTTTGCATGGTTTGAATGATATATTAACCCATCAGCATCCAGGACAATTTTATCATGTTTTTTAAAGCCCTCAGACATATTCCTTTAATCTCCTAGTTAAGATATTTTATCAAAAATGTGTTTTATAATTTCTTATTGCAGTGATTTTATTTCATGCCCTTGATCAACATTGATTGATAAGCTAATTGTGTAGTTAATTGGGTCTGAAATGGTAATAGTTTGACATGGAAAGTACAAGATACTGCAACTTGATCCTGAAGAAATATTTTCCATTCGACATCTGTAAAACGTGAGGATCTGCAGCTGTCGGAACATGTACATATATTTAGTTACAAACACAGAGGAAGTTGCCAGTGGTTATTTGTCATTCAGCAGATGCTTTTTATCCAAAGCAGCTTACGGTTCATTTTCAACAGGGTCCTCCTCTCTAGAGCAACTTTGGTTTAGTGTCTTGCTCAGGGGCACAATGGTGATGGGAGGACACAGCATCTCCAGAAAAGACCCCCCGAAGTGTTTGAACCTGTGCCACCAGCACACAAAACACACAAACATTGTCTGTGTCTCGTTTGGAAGGCTGCGTCTTCCGGAGGTCGCATTTGTCGGCTGCATGTCATCTAGGCTGTCTCGTTAAAAAAAAAAAAATGTCGTCTTTCTTTTTCTTATTTTTTAACTATTGTCAATGCCTTTTATGTATCTGCACATACATATATAAAATTGTTAACCTTTTTTGCATTCCAATTAAAAAAAATGAAACGAGACAGCCTCGATGACGGATGCGGCTGACAAATGCCACCTCCGGAGCACACATCCTTCCAAACGAGAGACATAGCCAAGCCGGAAAGGCGGAGGGTCTGGTTATTACACCATCTCCCGTGAAAACATTTTTCTATACTTTCTGTTCATTCCTCCAGGCCCTTTGTGCTGTTTTTCACGTCCAGAGGTGTCACACACCTCAGCTAACCTCACTGATGCTGTCCCCATGGAGCTCACATAAACCTCATAGGATAAATCATCATACCCCCAGTTTTTTGGACACATCCAGGGTGCACATGCATGCTTTTTAGCCGAGGGGTGCCACCCTCCTCGGCCTCAGCCTATAGGACGGAGGGCAAGATGGAACAAAGTGTAGCAGTAAAATCTTTCCTGACACTGTCCTTTGACTCGACTGCCCAGGTTAATTCTTATCCAATACATTTTATTTTTGGACAAAATTTTGACGAGATTTTGCTGCAGGTATTACCAGTCATTGAACGTGATTTAATTATAGCATTTTCCCATAAAACTGATTTTTCTGTAAATAATTAATAGCTTTAAGATAAAAAGTGTGTGTTTTTAACCACTTTGTCCTTCCTGTCATATTTGTTCAGGATATTTGCTTTTAGAGCATCTCTGCAGAGTGTATCCATTAAAAATTTAAATCGCCTTCAGAGAACTTTTGTGAGAAACTTGTATTTCAGCTTGAGCAATGTGTGTTTATTTGAGAGAGTAAATCATAAATCTTAGGCTGCTCCTCAGTTTTGTGATGATACCAAGTGGTCTTTGCCGAAAACACAAGCTCTTAATTTTCCCTAAAGACACACACATTTCCCTCAATGAAAAGTGACATTGCTCATGTAACTACTTTGCTGAACAGCAGCTGGCCTGCAAGCTTTTCCACAAGCACAAACTAAAGCTGCCATATGAGATTTGAATGGACATGTACCGAATGGATGAAAGTGTGTGGATCAGTAGGCCCTAATAGATGGTTGACCCATCAGCATCTCCACAAACACCTCAAAGAAGGGAGAGAAACAATTACGACCCGCACTAAACTTAATTTGGGAGAGTAGCACACTGAATAACTGATCAGTAATGATCACTTTAGATTTAAGCCATTAAATCCTTCCACATAATTATTTATGAGTCTGATCTCAGCTGTACAGAAACTGGGACATAAACCGGCCTGAGAAATGAACACTTCTACACTCTCATTCAGACACACAATTTGGTCTCTCAGAGGGTGCTGTGCAGTAGAGGTTCAAGCCTCTAGCAGATGGACAGTGAGAGCTGCTGACAGGGCATGTTTGTGTGAGCCACACAAGGACGGAGAGAGCAGTTTCCTGGGGGAACTTTTAGAGGGCGGACACACAGATGAATGTGCTGAAATGCTAGAGCCCCACTGCTTCCCCAAGGGGGTTAAGAGGGGGAACTTAATGATGGATGAGGGCTTTATTTACTTTGATATCAAAGAGCCTCTCATCATTCTTGTGAGCATTGAAGTTGTGTTGTGTTGTACTTTTGCTGATAGGCAGACTTGGATCTCTGTTCTCTGTGATGTCATCAGTGAAGTCATGTTAGATGTTTTATCACAGTGTGATCAAAGATTGTTTAGCCACACCCCAAGCAATTACTCAATTCAATTTAAAAAATAAAAGAATGTTGTGTGCCAATTGTATTAGCTTTGGTGTCCTCAAATATACTAATGTACTCTTAACCTTTACAAATGTAACTTTTTGCAGATATATGCATTTCAAATTTAGTCTTTGTCTTCTGGAAAAATGAAGCAAAATATTGATGACTCAGCCTGCTCTACACAAATTGTTGTCCAATATAATGCTCTGTAGAATGAGATTGTCCCTTCCTTAATACCATCTGCAATGAGCTAGCAAGTAGCAAATCATATGTGATGTCTGTAAAGTATAGTGCTAACTAAATCCTAATTCTGCCATGCATAAATGTAAATGTAATAGATGAAATTACTGTGACATCACACAGCAGTAAATAAGGATTTTTTACTTATTCAGAAACTCAAAAACAGCCGATTATTCAAGATGTAAGGGCATTCAAAATACTGTAAATTCAATGACATATTTTAGAAGTATTAGCCTACATTATTTTTTATGTGATATCCTTTTACAAACAGACAACATGTGCCACAGTGTTGAGTTACACTTTGTCAATTTATAATCAGCTGTTTGTGATCAGAGTTTCTACGATTGCTCAATGAAAAGTTCAAATCTACCGACAGTAGCTGCGAGGCAACTGGGTCTCAGAGCAGTCGCGTTAATATTGATGTTGATCTGTGAAATAATTGATGTCCGATCCTGAGTTTGTCCTTATCCACTGATGCTGATGGAAATCTCCAGTAATCTTTCCAAAATGGGGTGTTTTAACCCGACAAATAGCAATTTGGGGGCAATTTCAAAGCAGTTCTTTTCACGGTTGCCAAAAGAATCCTGACATGAAACTACCGATCGTTTGTTCGTAAACAGTAACTTCCATCTAGTGCCTATTTAAAAGGTATATGGGTTAAAGTGTAAACATGTGGCTCTGTGGCACAATTAATATATATTGTTCTGTTTGAGCATTCCATCCCGCCCAACACTGGCTTTATTTTTGCAATTAATTTTGGTGACTCTATAGGTAAAGAAATTATACATTTCACCTTTCAATGAAATTTCCAAGTTTGTGCAGGTTTGTGTGAATTATGAAAGGAAACTGTAGCAGGTAGACAGATGGCTGGCTGGGTCTATATTGGAGCAGCATGTTTTGAAGTTCAAGTGACCCTCCAGGACAAAAACTCTGAAGCTAATTATAAAACATTAGCATTTGATTGGTGGTATTAAGCTGTATGAAGCTGCTCCTAGCTAAATGTTCTCATGATCTGAATCATGTAGATTCTTGATTTGAACATCACAGGCACAGTCTGCAGGCTGTCCATTAACATATTAGTTCAGGAGTTACAGCCTGTTTGCATCGGCAGTAAATTTTCGACATCATAAATAAACCTCCCCTGTAGCAACCCTTTCTCAGTAGCACTGAAGTGCTCTGGTTCCTAAGTAATCATTTAGCAGTTTGTGTATAATGCTAGATTATACCAAGTGAATATTAATCGTCAAAATACTATGATTAGTTTGATAGGATGCACTTTAACGACAACAAAAGCCTTTATTTTTGCCATCCTGACTATGCACAATTATTTGTTTAGTCTCATTTTATTATTTACATTCCATGAAACCTATTTTTGGGTTACTACCCAGTGCTGTATGGTAGGCTACTATAGACAAAAAAAATAAAAATAAATGTGTGAATGTTTTTATTGCTAAATCTAAAATTATTTTAGTCTGAATGAATGATTTTCCCTCAAAAGTTAGCATTACTATTAAAATGTATTGTTTTTTATGTGTCCAGCAGTTGGCTAAAAGAAATTGCATACAATTAAGTTGAACATCTTTTGGTTAAGTCACATTTTATAAATATGTTACTGTAGACATATTGTAATATTAAACACAGTATCAGAATCAGTTTAGAGCTAGTAACGGTATTTAAACTCAAAGGCCTAAAATCAAAGCTTGCTTTACTGAAAGCATAAATTGCAATGTAATATTGAGCAATATTTGAGTTTAAAGAGGAATGCAGAACAGCTAATAATACATTTATTTCTTTTTCTCTCTCTCTGCTGTTGAAATGCAGTGAATCTCTGGTTTGTTCTCTTGAATGGTGTGTTTAGAGACTGCAGAGATATGTTAGGAATGTGTTAGTATGCGTGTGTGTTTGCGCGCTCAGGGCGAGTCTCTATGCTTCAGTGGGTCGGCACTGAAGAATCTCTGCCTGGAGAAAATGTAGAGAAAAAATGATGAAAGAGAAGAAAAAGCAGCAAGAGTGATGGCTGCTGAGGCGGTGTGTTACAGTGTGTGTGGGGTTTTGTGAGTGTGTGTGTGTGCAGTTAGTCAACCATGAGTTCCTATTTCGGAATGTCCAGTGTGAGTGACAAGGAGAACACACACACACATGCACGTGCGCACACACACGCACACACACACACACGCACACACACACACACACATACACACATGTAGTGTTTCCATGTTTTATGGGGACTTTCCATAGACATAATGGTTTTTATACTGTACAAACTTTATATTCTATCCCCTAAACCTCACAGAAAACTTTCTGCATTTTTACATTTTCAAAAAACATAATTTAGTATGATTTATAAGCTGTTTTCCTCATGGGGACCGACAAAATGTCCCCACAAGGTCAAAAATTTCATGTTTTACTATCCTTATGGGGACATTTGGTCCCCACAAAGTGATAAATACACGCTCACACACACACACACACACACACACACACACACACACACACACACACACACACATAATTTACAGCTTGACCTGTGTTATTTGAGTGTATTCATTTGAGGTGGCTGATAGCCAGTTAAATATTCCTGCCTGTGATCATTTAGGAATTCTATCCAGCTTCTAGGGTTATCAGTCAGAATCACCACAGACCTGTTAACAATATATCTGTGTATGACATGGATTTTCTAACAAACATCATTTTACTTAATAGAATTTTTGCTATTGTTTGGTAATTCATCCCATTAGTTTAAAAGAAAAGCCAGGAGACTATGCTGGTATCGTGTTAGCAGTGCTCCTGAGAGGATGTGCATTCTGAATAGTTCTGTTCAACGGTCCTGGACCCTCAGGTTTTGCTCTGATTACTGATTAAAGGGGCTTTCAGTAGTTCTCTAGCTAGCGCTAGCATTGCTCTTCTTCGTGTACTTTAAGTACCGATGTGACAGTGGTGTTACATGCTGTACTGCCATCTATCAACGTGGATCAGTATGATCGTCCATGAATACAATATTTGAAGAACTAATTTTGTTTCCAAGCAACCAAAGTCATGGTTTATACAAAATCCACAACAATCGCTGTGCCAAGCTACTAAATAAATGAAGATGTATGCCATTTGATAGAGGTGGAGGTAGATGGCCCCCTTACTATAACTGTAATTAATAACAAAGAAAATAAAATTACATGTCGCTTTCCAGCTGAAAACTATACATTGACTACAAACACAATTTTAAAAAGTTTGAGGAAAACTTGTATGAGTTCGTCACTTCTCACCAGAGCTTGCGCTACGCCGGAACTCGACTCTCTTGTGAACGCGTGGAGCCGCATGGATTAATGTTTTAATGGATGGATGCGCTTTTTTGGGCTACAAAATCTAAGGTACCATTCATTCCCATTATAAAGCTAGGAATATTTTTTAATATAACTCTGATTGTGTTTGGCTGAAAGAAGAAAGTCATATACACCTAGGATGGCTTGAGGGTGAATAAATTATGTAAAATATATAATATTTTTGGGTGAACTATCCCTTTAAAATCAAACATTGAAATGTAATATTGTGAATATTAATATCATGAATTTTAATATTACCATCAACTGCCTATCCACAAAAATGTGCACAATTATAATATAAAATAAAAAATGAGGTAATTTACCAACAAATAGAACAAATAAATATTATATATTATAAACAGTTACAGATTAATTTATGCTAAAATACCATAACATTTAATTGGATGCGCGACCTTTGACGCCAACAATAAAAGATACAAGTGTTTTTTTCCTCCCATTTAAAAAAACTTGATCAGCCTATTTATTTGGTATTCCTGACATTGAATTTATTGTATAGTTAGTTGCAGTGTATTATTTACATTTAGGCATTTTTATCCCTTCTGTCAGCAACCCTATCAGAATGAACCTGTGACGAGTTGAGAACTACTGTTGTAGCCTATTGATTCAATTAGAATCAGACCACATGGGCTGCTCTTCTACCAGGCATAACAGTTACATTCAGACACATGCTCAGATTTCATAACTTCGATGATGTGATTTGATTCATTATTCAATTCTTTATGAATGCTGGAATATGTCCAGCATTGACCATAACAGAGACATACGTCTTCATTTAGACTGGTTTTAATTTTTTGCGCCTCAGATTATAATCTAATCTGCAATGATGCTTATATTAAAACTGCTTCATTCTCACTTCATTTTTTGTTTTGTGTGAAAATGAAGTGATTGCTGCAAAATGTTGTGCTTGTCTTATTGGATGACTGCCCACCAGCTGATGCCACTGGCCACATTTAATATCGCATCACTTCCTCCACATTCATTATGGTGACATCACTGTGACAGCTGTGCTGAGCACCGAATACATGCACACTTGTCGTTTATTCAAAACCCCTCAAACCTTTAATTAGTGAACAATTTACATACATGAGTGAACTTTAAACACATCTGTACATTTTAGAAAAACATCACAGACACAGATGAAGTTTGTAAAGAGCATCTTTGCTGCCACATACAGTTGTGGCCAAAATATTGTCACGCTTGGTAAATATAGGAAAAGAAGGCTGTAAAAAAAACTGCATTGTTTATCTTTTTGATCTTTCATTAAAAAAATCATAAAAATCTAACCTTTGACTGAAGTAAAAAAATTGAAAAATGGGAAATATCTCATTATTAAATAAATGTTTTCTCCTAAACGCATTGGCCATAATTATTGGCACCCTTTTATTCAATGCTTTTTGCAACATCCCTTTACCAAAATAACATCTCTGAGTCTTCTCTTATAATGCCTAATGAGGTTGGAGATCACCTGATGGATCTGAGACCATTCCTCTATACAGAATCTCTACAGATCCTTCAAATTCAGTTTCTCCTCTTCAGTTCAGCCCACAATTGTTCTATTGGTGTTCCGGTCAGGGGACTGGGATGGCAATGGGAGAACATAGATTTGTGGTCAGTGAACCATTTTTGTGTTGATTTTGATGTTTGTTTTGAATCATTGTCCTGCTGGAAGATCAAGTCAGGGCCCATTGTAAGCTAGGCAGCCAGGTTTTGATTTTTTATCTGTTGGTATTTGATAGAGACCGTGATGCCATGAATCCGAACAAGATGTCCAGGACCTCTGGCAGAAGAACAGCCACACAACATTTAAGATCCAGCACCACATTTAACCCATCTCTGGTGTTTGCTGCCAAAAAGCTCCTTTTTGTTTCATCTGACCATAGAACCTGGTTGCATTTGAAGTTCCAGACTTCACACTGATGTGTCTGGCAAGCTGAAGACTCTTGAGTTTGTTGTTGGCTGATAGCAGAGGCTTGTTTTCTTGAAACCCTCCCAAACAACTTGTGGTAATGTAGCTGATATCTGATATATTTTTTTAGACATTCTGACCCCAAGACCCAACTATTTTCTGCAATTGTCCAGCTGTGATCCTTGGAGATTCTTTGGCCACTTGAACAATCCTCCTCACTATGCTTGGAGACTATAAGATACATCCTTTTCCAGGCCGATTCTTAAGATCTCCAGTTGATTGGAACTTGTGTATTAATACCCTGATGTGGAAGCTTTGGGTTTTTATATAGCCACTTCCCATTTTGTGAAGCTCAACAACCTTTTGCTGCACATCAGAACTATTCTTTAGTGTAACCCACTGTGATTGATGATTATGGAAATTTGGCCTGTGTGTTACCTCATATTTATACCACTGTGAAACAGGGGGTCGTGGCTGAGCAATTTCAAGCTTTGTATAGCCTTCATTCCTCAAAACAATGATTGATTGACAAGTTTCTATAGAAAGCTGTTTCTTTTTTGCCATTTTTGACTTAATATTGACCTTAAGACCTACCAGTCTATTGCATACTGTGGCAACTCAAAACAAACTCAAAGATGATGTTAAGCTTAATTTAATGAACCAAATAGCTTTCAACTTTGTTTGATATAATAGCAAGTGATTTTCTATTAACAAATTATCAATTTAGCATGATTACTCAAGGATAATATGTTGGAGTGATGGCTGCTGGAAATGGGGCCTGTCTAGATTTTAGCAAAAAAAAAAAAAAATTTATATATAGAGATGGTGCTGTTTTTTTACATCAGTAATGTCCCGATTATACTTTGTGATCAGTTGTATGCCACTTAAAGTATGCCACCTAAATCTGTACATTATTCCAAACTTTTGGCCACCAGTGTATATATATATATATATATATATATATATATATATATATATATATATATATATATATATACATACACACTCACCTAAAGGATTATTAGGAACTCCTGTTCAATTTCTCATTAATGCAATTATCTAATCAACCAATCACATGGCAGTTGCTTCAATGCATTTAGGGGTGTGGTCCTGGTGAAGACAATCTCCTGAACTCCAAACTGAATGTCAGAATTGGAAAGAAAGGTGATTTAAGCAATTTTGAGCATGGCATGGTTGTTGGTGCCAGACGGGCCGGTCTGAGTATTTCACAATCTGCTCAGTTACTGGGATTTTCACGCACAAACATTTCTAGGGTTTACAAAGAATGATGTGAAAAGGGAAAAACATCCAGTATGCGGCAGTCCTGTGGGTGAAAATGCCTTGTTGATGCTAGAGGTCAGAGGAGAATGGGCCGACTGATTCAAGCTGATAGAAGAGCAACTTTGCCTGAAATAACCACTCGTTACAACCGAGGTATGCAGCAAAGCATTTGTGAAGCCACAACATGCACAACCTTGAGGCGGATGGGCTACAACAGCAGAAGACCCCACTGGGTACCACTCATCTCCACTACAAGTAGGAAAAAGAGGCTACAATTTGCAAGAGCTCACCAAAATTGGACAGTTGAAGACTGGAAAAATGTTGCCTGGTCTGATGAGTCTCGATTTCTGTTGAGACATTCAGATGGTAGAGTCAGAATTTGGCGTAAACAGAATGAGAACATGGATCCATCAGGCCTTGTTACCACTGTGCAGGCTGGTGGTGGTGGTGTAATGGTGTGGGGATGTTTTCTTGGCACACTTTAGGCCCCTTAGTGCCAATTGGGTATCGTTTAAATGCCACGGCCTACCTGAGCATTGTTTCTGACCATGTCCATCCCTTTATGGCCACCATGTACCCATCCTCTGATGGCTACTTCCAGCAGGATAATGCACCATGTCATAAAGCTCGAATCATTTCAAATTGGTTTCTTGAACATGACAATGAGTTCACTGTACTAAAATGGCCCCCACAGTCACCAGATCTCAACCCAGTAGAGCATCTTTGGGATGTGGTGGAACGGGAGCTTCGTGCCCTGGATGTGCATCCCACAAATCTCCATCAACTGCAAGATGCTATCCTATCAATATAGGCCAACATTTCTAAAGAATGCTTTCAGCACCTTGTTGAATCAATGCCATGTAGAATTAAGGCAGTTCTGAAGGCGAAAGGGGGTCAAACACAGTATTAGTATGGTGTTCCTAATAATCCTTTAGGTGAGTGTATATATATATATGTGTGACTGGGCCTGTGTGTAAGAAATCACTCTGAGAGCAGGTGGATGGTCACTCAAGGCTTTCTCTTTTATTGGACCTGGGACAAACAACCAAAGGCTGGTAAAATACAGTGGCTCAATGTTGCTCAGTCATCAACAGCGAGAGATATGAGGCTCTGCTGTGGATCACGTAGCACCACCACACTATGAAACCTATGCAAATACATGCAAATATGCTGCCGCAACAACCAATGGCGAGATGTTCCAATCTTAGCATGAATTTAACAGTAATTTGAACACTGTTACATATATATATATATATATATATATATATATATATATATGTATATATATATGTATATATACATGTGTATATGTATGTATACTGTGTATAGTACATACAGTATACTTATATATATACACTTGTGTGAACCTGACTTCATTCAACCACAAAAAATTACTTTGATACCTATGATTTTCTAAAAAGTAATTGACATAATGGCTGAGAAAAGTAAAGTTAGTTCTGAAAAAAGGTCTACAGTCATTTGTTTGCAGAAGCCATTTGGTTTGATTTTTTTTGCTGTCTATGCAAAGGTATTCTGACATTTATGTGTGACTCAAGTGTGCAAAACATTTTGAGGTCACTGTACACATAACTTGAATGGGTTATGTGTACAGCGACAGAGACAGCAAGAGCTCACAGGTGTTTGGATGTAACCTGCAGTATAAGGGAATTTCTTCACAGCTCTCAATTATTATGCAGAATGAATGAACTTTCCACTTGCCCGAATATAGGACAGAGCATTCCCCTGGGCTTCTGGTGTACATGCGTGAGTGCTAATGCATTCATTAGTAAGTTCCTTTCATCAATCGCTTTAGCTGGCAGTGATTTTTTGAATGTGTGCAAGTGTGAGTTTTAATTAATATATTAAGGTCAGAAATGGATTTTATGGGGAAATAGAATTCTAACTATTATTAAGATGGCTTGTTTCTTTTCAAAAGAATGTCAAAATGTTATGTACTAAATGAGTCGAATTCAGTGCTAATGTAGCAGTGCAAAACATTATAAATCAATCTAGAAAATAGTTCTGGTACTTTCAGAATAAGTAGCAAGTTTTTCAGGCCTTGTGGAAAAGCTAGTTTGCAACTTGTGATGGCACCATATTGTTTTCCTAATATAACTTTTGTGCTTTTGCTCTGTCGTGGGAGTGTAGGGGACTCAAAAGACATTAGATCAGCTGTGTTCAGTCTCTGATGCAGTTTCAGGCTCGAAAAGCCAGCTGTAGCCAACTTCAATGTTTCAGTGGCGAGGGTTGTATGCTAACTTAAAGAAAAATATAGGCAACTCGATGTAGAGTCGATTTCTTTAGTAACACCAAAGCTGAAATGATCATCTATCTATCTATCTATCTATCTATCTATCTATCTATCTATCTATCTATCTATCTATCTATCTATCTATCTATCTATCTATCTATCTATCTATCTATCTATCTATCTATCTATCTATCTATCTATCTATCTATCTATCTATCTATCAAATCAGAGAGAAAGAAAGAGAGATGTGTTTGTATGCATGAGATGTAATAAATTTGGCATACACTGACATGGCTTGAATGGTCAGTAAAAACATGCAAACACATACACACACACACACGAAATAAGGAGATGAGAAAATCTGGGTCGCTGTTTGTCAGTCTTATGCAGCTCAGAGACTTTGGTGATGCAAAGGCTGAAATTGTAGAAATTGTAAGCCTGTAGAGTGCTTTTCTCTGAATATATTTCTAAATGAATATATAGATTCTGTAAGGAAACAATCACTCTCAGTAAACAAAAACACTAACATAAATGAACACTTTAAATGAATGTGTTCTTTTTATTATGTGAGTCAATTAATTCAGAGCTGTAAAGAAGTGCCTGTGTTAAGTGCAGCACTGTAGAAAGCCTTAGTGAGCTCTAGAAAGCACACACAGGCTGGCAATCAAGATCTCTATAACCCAGAAAGACTCTTGCTGTATATTTCAGGACAAAATAAAAAAATATTAACACATACCATAAGGCTGAATAAATAAATAGGGATGCTTGATAAATGCACCTAATGTATTTTGAGGGAAAAAAGCTAATCTTGGATCGTTTGCCATGTTTGTTTCACAGTGTCTTAAAGTTCACAACGTGCAGAGATCACCTCTCTTCGCTATAAAATATTAATATTCTGTTAGAAATGCACACTCAGCAATTTTCATCACGGACTATCAGAGTTTCGAGCCGGTACATAAATAAATACATAAGCCTATCTTCACACTGTGTGTATAAGACACGATTGGGGCTTATGATGCCGTGGCTCTAGACCTGTGGGCAGATGCACGTGAACTTTATATTGTTCTGGGCAGTGTTGCACCAGCTGTGCGTAAGTTCTGACGTAAGTTAGGACGTAAAGTTCACTCTAAGAAACTACTATTTAGTTTGTAACTATGTCAGTGCTTAATTTGGTTGCACCACCTGTTCTTAAGTCAATACTTAGCCTAACTAGTAGGTCCGTGAAGTGATGCGTAGTCGCATAATATGATGTTTACATATATTTATCCAATAAGCAGCCTTAAAATTTGTGGACAGAATTGTTAAAAAGCAGTGAACATCAGTTTGATCTTGTTACTGTTGATGTTCAAATCTTGCTCACGTAACTGACAGCTGTAATAAATTATATCCAAATTGAAATACGATAATAAAAGTAGATTTGATAAATATATTTTCCCTGTGTAAATAACAATATATAGGGACTGTATCTAAAATAAATGAGGGGTGATAAATAAATACTAATTCAACAGGCTGGAAAAATAGACATTTATTCATTTTAATATCCCATATAGCCTATATTTATAATGTGTTCAAAACGGCACCATTAGATCAGTTTCATGCTGAAGAGACGCTTAAAAATATTTTTTTTTTCTCTCTCTCGTAAATGTCAACATCATACTGGATGTCGAAATGATACGCAAACATGTGCTCATTGATGTCATAAAATTAACCCTAACCCTTTTTTATTCCATCCGTTACTTCTGGTCGGAGTCTTCCGTAAATAGTTTATACGCAGGTTTATGACCTAAGTCATAATGGTGCAACGCTCAAATATTTATTAGTGCGTAAATTGTGACTTAGTGCCCATTTACGACACAACTCAAGGCTAAGTTCTAACTTAAGCCAGCTGGTGCAACCGGCCCCTGTTGTTTTGGCGTATCGCGAATGAACACGGGAACAACGAGACCTGTGGCTGCATATCGGGGTACAGAAACGACGGTCCTCCTCAGTGTTACCTCTGTGGGTTGAGACGTGGACGGTTCCCACGCGCGGGTCTGAGCTGTATGCGGACAAAACGCCGCGGCTGCGCATGCCACGCACACACGGGTCCGCAGTGGCGGGTTGCGCGCGTGCGTTTGCGCGAACGCGGGTGCTGTTGTAATTTCACGTCACATCAAGTTTGATCAGCGGTATCTCGCGGTCCGATTGGTTTATCTGCAGCGCTGTCCTGAATTGAGAAGCCCCCGTTGTCTGCTCGTACTCTGCACAATATAGCACCTCGCGTTCTTCCTGCAGCACAAATTGACCTCTCCGGCATCGCGTGAGAGAGTCGGTACACATCTGGCGAATTTTGTTGAGCCCTCGCGCCCGAGTCTGGATGTTGCACGTGAGCTGACGAATTTTAGAGGTCGGAGTAAAAATGCTGCGGCGAGCGCATGCGAGCGTCTTGCTCCTTCCTTGGCTGATGCTGCAAACCCAGGCGGGCTTTCCAAACCAGATCAATATCGGTGAGTGATTTTATTATTTATTGAGCGAAGTATATATTTAAAATTTGCGAAGCACACGCACTGGGATACTGCTATCAGCCTGAATCTACCTGCTGCATCATCCACATTGACTTTAGCTAGTCCTATGAGAAGTTTATAGCTTAAGTGGTTAATAGTGGAAATCATGTAATTGACACTAATGCTCACAGCATTCTCTCTAACAAGTCTAAAATTATGTAATTAAATATTCTTCACTCATTGGATCTTGCTTTCAGGTGGTCTGTTCATGCGCTCCACGGTCCAGGAACACAGTGCGTTCCGCTTCGCCGTGCAGCTCTACAACACCAATCAAAACATCACAGAGAAACCCTTTCATCTGAATTATAACGTGGACAACCTGGAGTCATCCAATAGCTTCTCTGTTACGCACGCATGTGAGTCTTTTCTCTTTTCTCATGCAATTCGAAGGGACACAGACAGTGCACCTGTTCTTCTCTAAATGTGTTATAGCATGTTTATAAATGGTTTGTAATGTTCTTTATGGGACAAACAGCAGCAAGAGCCCCACAGTTGTTATGAAGAATTTACACAAAGTTTAAACCTGTTGTTCTTTAGAAATGTAAGTGCTCACAGTCACAGAGAATAAAAGGTTTGAAAGTTCACCTTTCCCCTCCCTCCTTCAATTTCTGTCATTTTGCTTTTTCTCTCCCTCTTTTTCTCTCTTACTTCCACTTCCTTTCAGTTGATAGTTAAAAAAGCAAAAGGCCTGCACACTTAAAAAGCACACATGAGCAGCACTCTGTTGAATTACATTGTGAGCATATTACTCTTCCTCACACTTCAAATGTATTTGAATTATCATGAACCACCATGAATTTGATAGTTCCCTTAATTTATTTGAAAATATCTCAAAGAAGAGATGGTGAAGGAAAAGGGAATATAGATGTGACAGAAGGCCTCGAGTGCAAGAAGTTGCCAAAGAAGAGGGATAGAGAAAATAAAAAGTGAAAAACTCTTCTCTGTAGAAGCCTCAGGTCTTTATCATGGAGAGAGAGAGAGACAGAGAGAGAGAGAGAGAGAGAGAGAGAGAGAGAGAGAGAGAGAGAGATATGATGATGAGTGCAGGCTGACATTTGCACACATGCCCAAACCAGTGCAAGGGTTTAGTGTCCTGCTCTCTCTCTCTCTCTCTCTGTGTATGTGAGAGGGAGAGAGCTTTACCATCATTATAAAATGCCTGTTTACAGCTGCTGTCATTACCACTTTGTGTCTCTGACTGGCCTGGCTGCTCATCTGAGCGTGTGTGTGAGAGGCAGTGTTTGTGAGCTTTTGGTTTCCTGGCTTATCATGGATTTATTGCTGCAGTCATTGATCTTTCTTCACTGCATTAACACAACTGCACACACACACACACACACACACACACACACACACACACACACACACACACACACACACACACACACACACACACACACACACACACACACACACACACACACACACACACACTGCTCCAGGCATTTTGGTTGACCCCAGCAGGCTATTAAATATCTAAATAAACTTTTAGACTGAAGGAACATGCATGCAACCTCCCAAACGCTAAAGGTGATTTTAAAGTTTAATGAATGAACCCTATGAAGATGTGCTAAAAGCTAACATATAGACAGGTGTAACCCCAAATACAATATGCTCTGTTGAAAAATGAATTGTGGTATTAAAAAGTCTAAACATGCACCTCCATTATAATTGTATTTATGAAGTGGTTTGTGCGGTTGATGTGGGGTGCATCCCCTAAAAAATGTATGCCAAATTTATATTTCCCATTAATAACTGACAATTTTGAATATATCATCAGTCAATAAAGTGCATTAAAACAAAGATCCACTCTAAGAAGACCTAAAAAGGTACCATTATTTCCTTGGAGAAAAGAAAAACCAAAGCAATTTTCGAAAGTAACAAAAAGCAGTTGGGCTTTTACAAATCTAAATGAAAAGACATTCAGATCGAAGACACATACACACAACCTCTCAAGCTCTGAAGGTGATTTTAAAGTTTGATGAATAAACTCAGTGGAGATGCTCTAAAAGCCATCAGAGCATATCCAGGAATAACATAACAGGAAGGACAAAGTGCTCAGAAGTCTTTGAATCACAGCACACACACTCATGCATGCAGTGCTTGTATTAGTCAGGTTTTTGAGTTGTATTTACTCACATTACTCTCATAAAAAAGGTTTTGATAGGTTGCGTATGCAGTGAACCTGCTGTTTAAATGAGGCAATCTGGTTAGTGGAGAGAAAACTCCAGGGGTCAGATTGTGTTTAAACAGGTTATATTTTGCTCACTCTTACTCTTACTCTGTCTCTCTCTCTCTCTCTCTCTCTCTCTCTCTTCATTGCTTCCTGGAGCATTAGAGAGACAGATGAATAGAAGGGCAGAAAGGCAGTAAGCAGATGTCCCCTGCTTGCTCAGATAGAAGAACAAGTGAAGGAGAGAAAAACAGAGAGATAAGGAGATGTCCTGTAATTTCCTGAATGAGAGAAAGAAAGAGGAAGAATGAGATAATACAATATTACAGAAAAAAATACTTTTAATGGAAAAAGTAGAGTGGAAGGACAACTCTCTCTCTCTTGGATGCAGTGATTATTTGTTTTTTGTCTTGGTGAGGGCAGCTTTTCACTGTGGCATGATCAATAAAGAAAGAGAACAGGACAGGGGTGTTCAAACAAGCACACGCACACACACACACACACACACACACACACACACACACACACACACACACATGCGCACGCACGTGCAGACACACACACACACACACACACACACACACACACACATATAAGCTGTTTTCCTCATGGGGACCGACAAAATGTCCCCACAAGGTCAAACATTTCGGGTTTTACTATCCTTATGGGGGCATTTGGTCCCCACAAAGTGATAAATACACGCTCACACACACACACACACACACACACACACACACACACATAGGCTTTCCCACACAAAACATGCCTTGGTATAGGGCTATACTGCCCTGCAAAGGCTAAATGCAGTAACTACATTTTGTCAGAATTGAGTTATAACCGAAATTGAATTTCGGCTATGATCTGTGTGATGACAGACGGATTTGGCTCAAATATACTCAGATTTTGAGAAAAAAGTGGGACTATTTTACAGTATAATCCACATTTTGATGGTCAATTAAAAACTTTGGATCTGTTTTTCTCAGTTTCATTGTTGGCTTAGTTACTGCATGTAGGTTTTGAAGAGCAATAGCATAGTTTTATTAAGTGCATTATATGGGTGTTTCCTCAACTTTAGGCACTTTTGGCACTGTGGATTTCTAGAAAGTCTTGTGTTTACACTCTCAATAACTCTCAATATTTATTTTTATTTGTCTTCGAACAATGCCCAGCAGTGTATTTACATCAAACATCACTTGTCATATATTTTATTGTATCTCAAGCATGCTCTTCAATGACACGTACACTCACCTAAAGGATTATTAGGAACACCTGTTCAATTTCTCATTAATGCAATTATCTAATCAACCAATCACATGGCAGTTGCTTCAATGCATTTAGGGGTGTGGTCCTGGTCAAGACAAACTCCTGAACTCCAAACTGAATGTCAGAATGGGAAAGAAAGGTGATTTAAGCAATTTTGAGCGTGGCATGGTTGTTGGTGCCAGACAGGCCGATCTGAGTATTTCACAATCTGCTCAGTTACTGGGATTTTCACGCACAACCATTTCTAGGGTTTACAAAGAATGGTGTGAAAAGGAAAAACATCCAGTATGCGGCAGTCCTGTGGGCTGAAAATGCCTTGTTGATGCTAGAGGTCAGAGGAGAATGGGTCGACTGATTCAAGCTGATAGAAGAGCAACTTTGCCTGAAATAACCACTCGTTACAACCGAGGTATGCAGCAAAGCATTTGTGAAGCCACAACACGCACAACCTTGAGGCGGATGGGCTACAACAGCAGAAGACCCCACCGGATACCACTCATCTCCACTACAAATAGGAAAAAGAGGCTACAATTTGCAAGAGCTCACCAAAACTGGACAGTTGAAGACTGGAAAAATGTTGCCTGGTCTGATGAGTCTCGATTTCTGTTGAGACATTCAGATGGTAGAGTCAGAATTTGGCGTAAACAGAATGAGAACATGGATCCATCATGCCTTGTTACCACTGTGCAGGCTGGTGGTGGTGGTGTAATGGTGTGGGGGATGTTTTCTTGGCACACTTTAGGCCCCTTAGTGCCAATTGGGCATCGTTTAAATGCCACGGCCTACCTGAGCATTGTTTCTGACCATGTCCATCCCTTTATGGCCACCATGTACCCATCCTCTGATGGCTACTTCCAGCAGGATAATGGACCATGTCACAAAGCTCAAATCATTTCAAATTGGTTTCTTGAACATGACAATGAGTTCACTGTACTAAAATGGCCCCCACAGTCACCAGATCTCAACCCAATAGAGCATCTTTGGGATGTGGTGGAACGGGAGCTTCGTGCCCTGGATGTGCATCCCACAAATCTCCATCAACTGCAAGATGCTATCCTATCAATATGGGCCAACATTTCTAAAGAATGCGTTCAGCACCTTGTTGAATCAATGCCATGTAGAATTAAGGCAGTTCTGAAGGCGAAAGGGGGTCAAACACAGTATTAGTATGGTGTTCCTAATAATCCTTTAGGTGAGTGTATGTTGACTTGGTAAACAAGTTCACTAACTTTTGAAAGAAAATTTATTAGGGTTAGGGCACAGCTGTAACAAAATCTTCTTTTCACAATGTTGTGAAAGTGACGGCACAACTGTGGGAGAGAATTGTATTACTGAAATGGTTTATGCTTACTTCACTCTTTGGTTAGATTATCATTGGTTTAAACTAGAGCCCGATCAATATGGGATTTTGTAGACTGATGTTAGAGGCAGTAGCGCGGGAAGGGGGGTGCTGCGGGGGCTGCAGCCCCCCTCGTCATAGCATCAGCTCACCAATGGTAGTGGAGCTGAAATAGAATTTAATACAATACTAAAACTTAAAAACGTGAGGAAAAAATGTAAAATATACATAACATACTGTGTATGGGATAAAAATTATGGGCAGTAAGATATAAACTAATGATTTATTATTTTAATATTTCGTGAATCGTTGATATACGCCTACTCCTCAGACAGGAAGTGCTTCCGTCACGTCATACTAATTTGGTCATGGCTAGCAATAAGCAGCAGAAACGTATTTCTGACTTTTTTTCGAGTAACACCATGGTTAAGAAAAGTAAAATAAATAGTAGTCATGGGAAAAATTCTCAAACAAAGGATGTCAACAACAACGACGATGAAACGACGACTGAACCCGCGCCAAAGGCTGACACTGACACGAACTCAGTTCAAAGCCTCGTTAGGCCTATATCAGCATCCGCGAGCAGCGAGGTTTGTGAGCTGGACGTTATGGACTCTGCTGAGGTCGGGACACATGATCGGATGGCTGCCAGGGAAGATGACAAGCCCTACCAACCCAGGATGAAATTTCCAGGCAGGAGATTTGGTGGGGAAACGTTCGAGCGTTCATTTCAATGTGGATGGTTTGACAAATGGAGATGGCTGCATTACATTAGAGAATCTGACTCTGTGATTTGTTTTATATGTGCTAAAGCCATGGATAAAGGATTACTGCGCCTCCACAACGACAATCAAAGCTCCTTTGTAAAGGCTGGTGTTGGATATAGTAACTGGAAGAAAGCTCGTGATAAATTTGCTCAACATGAGTTATCCGAATTGCACTCGGATTCAGTGCGTGCTTTGGAATCCTTAAAATTAACACCAATCAACGCTGTGATCTCGGATATTGCCGCTCGAGACCAGGCTACGGGTAAGGCTGTGCTGGAGCTTTTTTTCCGCTCAATCAAGCTCCTGGGCCGCGAAGGGTTGCCACTCAGAGGGCACGCTCACTGAGATGGAGTACTCTGGCAGTTAATGCTGGAGAGGACACACGCGCTCCCGAAAGAAAGAGAATGGATGTTACGGAGAGACAATTGGATGTCCGATACAATTCAAAACGAAATTCTCGGGATGTTTGCTCATGCCATACAACGTGAAATCATGTCTCAAACTAGCCATTGTTCTTTCTTTGGACTCACAGCAGATGGAACAACCGATATCAGCGCGAGCGAGCAATTTTCATGTTGTTTGCAGTTTGTGGATTCAGATGATTTAAGGGCACAAAACGTCTTTCTTGGATTTTATAACGCTAGTGACTCATCGGCAGAAACATTGTTTTCATGCATCAAAGACATATTTATCCGTTTAAACGTACCTCTGGAACGTTTGGCAGGATATTGTTTTGATGGTGCGTCCAACATGTCTGGCCGTATAAATGGTGTTCAGGCAAAGCTAAAAGCAGAGTGTCCAGGGTCCCTATATGTGCATTGCAGTAACCATGCTTTGGACCTCGTTCTGCAAGAGGTAGCAAGGGAAGTGAGACTCGTTGAATTTTGTTCAGGGAGTGTCTGTGGTCATTTCAGAATCAGCCAAACGTAAGCAGTTGTTCAGGTCTCTTTTTGGCTGTGAAGATGTGGTGTGCAATCTTCTGGGGCTTTGCCCAACTCGATGGTGCATCCGCAGCACTGCGATTTCAAGAGTCACCTCTGCATATGCTACACTACTGGAGACCCTAAAGACTCTGGAGCAAGACAAGTCAGTTAGGGCTGAGATTCGGTCTAAGATATCCGGATTGTGCACTCAAGCTAAACAAGCAAGGACATATTTTGGATTAGTGTGCAGCCAGGCAATTTTTGAGCCTTCTGAGGCAGTGGCCCGAAGTCTGCAGAGTGAAAAATCAACTGCACGCGCAGCCCTCGAGTGTGTCACAGTCCTCCAGCAACAAATGCAGAGACTTCGGGGATGACTCTTTCAAAGAGCTGATGGAGAAGGTTAACACCGCTGCAAGATGCAACAATTTGAAAATGCCAAATCTCTCCAGATTGATCAAAACCCCAGCTCGCATCCGCAACACTTCAGAACCAGAGGCTCTGGTGTGCAAATCTGGAGAAGCACAGTGGCGACGTCAGTTCTTTGAAGCAGTAGACTTAATCCAAACTGAGCTTAAAAGAAGATTTGATCAAAATGGAATGAAAGTGGCTGCACAAAGAGAAACGACTTATCGAAGCTGCAAACCAAAACCTGTCTGGACTAAATGAAGAAATGCAACTCCAGGAACGGTTTGATCGATCACGCCTACAAATGCAACTAACTCTACTGGGTGGCCTAACTAAGGAGAGACGATTCACTGCAGTGAAAGAGATAGCTGAATTCATTTCATCATTGCATCCCCAAACTAGAGAGCTATTTAAAGAAGTTGAGGCATTCGTTGAGCTTTGTTTATGTCTACCTGTGTCAGCTGCTCCATCAGAAAGATCATTCTCAGCACTCAGACGACTGAAAACCTGGACCCGAAGTACCACAAGCCAGAAGAGGTTGACACATCTGGCGTTAATGCACATACATAGTGACATTCTGGACAGGCTGGATATACTATCTCTTGTTCGGAGATTTATCAGCAACACACCTGAACGCAAGGCCATGTTTGGTGCACTTTAAATCGAGGTAAGAAATTGTTTTAAATCACTTATACTGCCGCCAAGCATTTTAGCGTTATTTATTTCTGTATCCTGTGGCTGAAGAAGCCTAAGCTAGCATTGGGCAGCACATCACTACTAAATAATATGCATGTATTATAGTGATTAAATATGACATTAGTTTATTTTTTATTTTTCAGAAATTATCATCCCAGTTCTCAGCGTTTTCTACCGGAAGCCAAGGGAAGCCAGGCATCCCCTATCTCGTCCGACAATCACTATTGTTAATAAAACATTTTATTTGACTTGTGACTTGGCCTCTCATTTTACGTGATTGATGAAGTGGGTATCAATGGACAGCGTTAGGCACAAGCTGAGTTTCGGCGCCCTCCAAGTTCACGTGCGATGCAAGTGATTGTGCCGGCGCCTTATTACATTGTCTGCTATATTTGCTGCTTATTTATTAAATACAGGCAATTCAATTGGTTGATAAAACATTTATCAAAATTAAGATACAATTTATATAGAACGAAAATCTTTTAAAAAGAGTCTTTCTACATAACAAAACTCAATGAATTGGTCAAAATCATGTCTCCAGTCCAGACATATTGCGCATCTCATGATGTATCATATCTTTCTCATGCTGCATGCTCATTTTCATAATCAACATTGATTAAATTAAAAAATAACATTAGCCTATAATATTTAAACATAAATATGATACTAAATATGTTTACTTTAATGGCTACAACAACAAGTATACTGTACAGAGAAATTTAAGTCTTGTCGTCAGTCAGCCACAACATAATGACGTCCAGGGATACTAAAATCATAAAGTAGGTTATACTACAAAAAATCAGATGAGCCCAGAATATAAAAATTAAACACGTTTAATTAGCCTACACGTTAAGCATTTTCCTCCCATAGAAAACCATTATAAGAACACTTGGTTTAATACAGATTAGAATGTCCCATCATATGTCGAAATAACGAGATATGTCGAAATAACGAGATAAGTTGCTTCCAGAAATTATTATGGGGGGTGCTATCGGGGTGCTTTGGTCTTTATTGGGGGTGCTGAAGCACCTGCTAGCCCCGCCCCCTCCTTAGCGCCGCCCATGATGACGTCACATATTTTCCAAACCAGCCCTCAGCCCCCCTCGCATGAAACAGCTTCCAGCGCGCCTGTTTAGAGGTGGAAAATTCTCAGTTTTGGTACTTTTCAAATTTTCTGTTATGTACGGATGTAATAAATTTAGCCTTGTCCCAGATGCAGACTTTCAATATTAAACTATGAAAATCCATTATAAAACCACAAATGTTTACATGTTTAAACTAGTGCCCGACTGATTTATTGGCCGATATTAGACTTTCACAGATATATCAGTATCTGCGTGTATGTTTACCGATATGTGCAGATATGAAAACTTTTTTTCAGAACATATAATGCAGAAAACAATGCTTTAGTATTGGCATAGTTTGTCCAGCAGAGCGTGCTCCGACTCCACTGTTTACAGAGCTTAATAATCGCAGACATGTGAATGGTGAGCTCTGCACACTTTGGTAGATTTACTACTCTTTGTGTCATAAACTGGCGAGATTCGATACACCCTGTTCCATAATTGTTCTAGGAAGAGATTATGTCAAAGAATTCAAAATCCTCATGCTCTGGAGATATTAAAAGACACTTACGTGCTCAAGCTCAATCCCCTGAACAACAGGCCGGAAGCGTGGGACTCAATTCAGCCAGTGAGGAGAAAGAGATCCAGGGTCAACTGTCATACATGATGGCAATGATGACGAAGGTCGTTGCAGACTTGGAGGATCTTGCTGTAATACGTCGATCGGTCACTGTCATGGAGACGATATTCTCTGAGTTGGTTACAAGAGTGTTGGACCTCGAAAAATTGATTGATTATCTGGAGTCATCGGAGAAGGAATTAGCTGCTAATCCGCTAGTGACCAATGTGGATTTGCAGTGCACCTGGGAAAAACTTGAGGATTTGGAGAATCGTAATCTATGAAACACTGTCCATTTGTTGGAATTCCTGAGCATCAGGAAGGCCAAGATATGGTAAAATTCCTAGACAGGCTCTTTCCGAGTCTGCTTGACATACCAGGTCATAAGCTGGAAATCGAGCAAGCTCACACGACATGCCCCGATCAATTCTGGCCAAATTTCTGAGATAATCCGATAAAGATCTTGTGTTACGTGAGGCAAAAGAGGAAAAGGAAAGCTCTCTTGGAAGAAACACAGCATTTTTTTGTTCCCAGACTTTGCGAATTCGACAAGAGAGAAACGTGAATGATTCAAGGAATGTAAGAATCACAAAGAACGGAAGGTTGCTTTTGTAAAACTGAGAATAGATACTAAGGATGGCCATAGATAATTTACATGGCCACAGCAAGCATTATCCTTTATTAAGACAATGGAGTGAGTAAGCCATTTGGTGATTTTCATGTTGCTGCCTAGTGGGCCTAAAAAACTGAACATACACTTGACTGTCCGAGGAAGCTGGGCACCTTTTTCATTTATTTTTTGTGCTGGTTCCGCCTAGTGACTGGAGTATGTTTTGTATAGTATAATTTCTTTGGGACAGTTTGTGAATGAATCTGCATGTTTTTGGTGCTTATGCCTCCCGTGGCCTGGAGTATGTTTTGTGGAATATCTCTTGCAGGACATTGGAGTGATTGGGTCTTTTGTTACACTCATGTATCAGCCGAATGGGCCAACTTACTGAACATTCATTTGATGGTCCAAAGGCTTTTTTTGTGCTGGTTCTGCTAGTGGCTGTAGCTTGTTTTGTGGAGGAACACACCTTCGGAACAGTTATGTGAATGAATCAACAAGTGTTTAGTGTTTATTCCGCTTATTGACTGGAGTTTGTTTTATAGATTATTTGTTGCTGTGAAATTCTGTCTCACAAAAGTTTTATAGAAGCACTTGACTAGAGCAAACTGATGGCAAAGTTGTTGCGGGGGCTCTCTTAGGAATACATGGACAGTTTGAGTTTAGAGGGATGGATGCCAGTTGGCGCTGTCGTGTGCGGGGATAATGTGCACGTTTGTCGCTTTTAGTTTTTTTCGGGGGAGTTAGTTTGATTGTTGCACTAATGTTGGAATGTGGTATTTATTATCTTGTTTTTGACAGACAATCTATTTTTTATAATTTGTCAAATGTTAGTATGAGTGGATTGTCTCTCTCCACGTGGAATGTGAATGGGTTGGGGCACCCCATAAAACGAAGGAAGATTATTTATTTTCTTAAACCTAAGAAATATAGTGTAGTGTTTCTTCAAGAAATGCATCTTTCCCAACGGAAGCTGAAACAATAAGATATGGGATAGGCATGTTTTCTTTAGTGCTGGCTCGACTAAGAGCAGGGGAGTCATTACATTGATAAGTAAACATCTACAATTCAAATATCTCAAAAAGATTAAATATAATTTAGGAAGAGTAATTATTGTTGTAGCAGAAATTCTGGGGCAAAGGTTGATTTTGGATAATATTTACGCACCTAACGCTGATTATCAGGTCTTTTTTTTATAGATCTTGAACATTGACGCTTCAGAGGATGTGTAAAAATCTTGGCCTTACAGACATTTGGAGACTTTTGAACTGGTAGGGACTATACATTTTTTTCATCAGTCCATAAGATTTATTCTAGAATAGATTTTCTTTTATATCTAAATCCCTCATTTCATCTGTTGTTGATTGCTCAATTGGAAACAACTTTTTCTCAGATCACTCCCTGGTGAGTTTAGAGGTGTTGCCACATACAGAGAAAAATAAATCATATTGTTGGCACTTTAATGTATCCCTTTTGCAAAATCCTGAATTTCGGCTGAAATTAATGTTTATATGGATACCAACTGGTCCTCAGTGTCCTCTGTGGGCGTGGCTTGTGAGGCACTTAAGGTGGTTCTTAGGGGTCAGATCATACAGTATTCCTTATTCATCAAAAAATCCAAAGCATGAGAACTCATGGAGTTGGAAGGGAATATTAAACGTGCCAGGGCAGAGCTGAAGCACCGAAGGTCATCTTCATACTTCACACATTGACCTATATGAGAGTGGAGTATTGAGATCTTATGAAAATCTGGTTCAACATTTTGGTACTCCCTGTTCTCAGTTCTTTAGGCATTTACAGCTGCGCCACCTGATCTGTACTGTTTTTGGGAGTAGCATACAACCCCCTAAAGTGGCAGATACTATGGGATAGGTGATTGCTGATTTTGAAAAAGGTCATGAGGCATCAGTGTTTTACTCCATGCTAATTCAGAGTCTGGGGTATGGAATTTCATCTTCTCTTAAGAGATTATGGGAGAAAGATTATAACTTGGTATTGGAGGAGGGAGTGTGGGCTAGGATTCTGAAGGGTTGCATGTTTTCGCCTTATGCAATTCAAGATTTTACATAGATTCTGTTGGACACTCTCAAGATTTTATAGGCTTGTTCTTTAAGACACATCCACCTGCTGGCGATGCCAATCAGAATATGGAGACACAACCCATGTTTTTTAGGGGTGTGTTGAAATCCAAGAGTTTTGGTTGAAGGTTCAAAGATTCAGATGTGACGTTTTGGGCACTCCAATTTTTTTTGCCCCAGAATCTGACGAACACGGAAGTGCAGAAGATGGAGCAAAACAAAACGGCAGTCATGAATTAGAAGACAACAATGAGGATCTTTTAAGAAAAATGGTAGACGGAGAGAAAGGGAGACGTGGTGTTGCTCATGCAGGAAATGCGAGGTAATGCCAACAGAGGCTGAGAGTGTTTGCTGCCATGAATTGGAATGACTGGATAGATGCTCAAACGCACCATTTCTAAAACAAATCTACAGTATAGCTAAAACAACGCCATTTTCCTTTGCTGTAAACAACATGTGCTTCCGAGTTCCTCACTTCTCACCGGATCTTACGCTATGCCTATGACATATGCCGGAACTCGACTCTCTTGTGAACATGCGGACGACCGTTACCGGAAGCCAATGTTTATAGTTTATACAGTTATAAATATGGATATTTTTCTTATAAACACACATCGCTTCACTTCAGAATGCCTTTATTAACCCTCTGGAGCCGTATGGATTACTTTTTTGATGGATAGATGTGCTTTTTTGGGCATCAAAATCTGAGGTACCATACACTCCCATTATAAAACTTGGAGCCAGGATATTTTTTAAACTTCTGCTTAACAGTTTAGTGCTTTTAGACCACTACTCCACCACCACTCCAATATACAATGTTATTAAGGTTGTTATAGGGTTATAGCATGTTTTAGAGGGCCGTGGCACGTTATTACGGGAAATATGTTATTAATGGAATTATAGTTGTGTGGCGTGAATTTTAAACCCATTGTGTGTTCTCTCTACAAAAGTAACACTAGATGCTGTATTAGAAGTGAGAGTACTTTTTGCCACCCTGCTGATGCAGCATTCTGTACAAACACTTGTGTCTTTAAATGTGCCTACTGCATGTGTATGTAGGTTTATACTGTCTCTTTCAGGGTTTTCAGAGGTAATCTGCTCTCAATTGTGTGTGAGTGTATTTGCTTAGCTTTATGAGTGTTTGAGCATGTGTGTGCATTTGTGTGTGATGATTTCTTACCTCTGGGCTGTCTGAGTAATGTGACATTTGCTTGTATTTTTCTCATTTTCTCCCTCATGTCCACATGCCACCTTGTTCTTCCTACTTGCTTTTTTGTTCTGTACTTCTGCAGGACACATTCTGGAACATTTTGCCCTTTTGTTTCTTTTCCTAAAATCTATTAACCACAAACCACCAGTTTGAACCTGCCATGCACCAACTGTCTCTTTCTCTCTTTTTCTCTCTACCGACTCACCCCTTATTTTTCTCGTTTTCCCTATCTCTTTTACATTTCTAGAGACTGGTGTGTGTGGAAGGCAAAAGTCACTTAGAAATGAATAGTAATAATGTTATCCCCCCTGGATGATGCAAATTTGTACAACACCAATTCCGAAAAAATTGGGACAGAATGCTAAAATGCTAATAAAAACAAAAAGGAGTGATTTTTAAATTCTTTTCACCCAGTGCTATATTGAAAAACTGAAACAATATGTTATTTTTTTATTTACTTTATGAGTTATTATTATTATAATTCTTTTGTTGGTGTTGTTGAATATATACACTCATTTCAAATCAAGATGATTCATTTGCAAATGAAAAGTTTGACCATGCTCCATAAAAGTTGGGACCACTGTCTAACATTTCAATTTCTTCTAATAATGCTTAAGCATTTGGCCACTGGAGACACAAGTTTGTTCAGTTTAGCAAGCAAAATTTTCCCCCATTCATCCATTATCCAGGTCTTCAGCTATGCAGTATGGGGCCTGCAGTGTTGTATTTTGTGCTTGATAATGTGCCACATGGTGGTTGTTGGCGTAGAAACCCGGGACAGAGAAACCAAGGTGCGGCGACTTTGGTGTGCACACATGTTAAGTCTCCTGTGTGTTGCGGTTGTACAGAGATGGTTCCACCTCTAAAAAACTACTGACTTATTTCCCTTATCAGAAAATGTCTCTATCGCCTGTGCGGCATTCTCAGTCACGTGAGTATTCTAATAAAAGCTAGCCAAGGATATGGCTTGTAAAACCAATAAAATCATACCATGTTATTTGAAGTACATGAATGGAATAAACTATCCAGTCACAATCCCCTATCAATATACTTCCAGTTAGTGAACTAATTAAAGAGTCAGTTTAAAGCAGCACACAGAAATTGCGGCTGGAAAAATGTCAAGGCATGTGCATGTACATTTAATGAAGATCTTCAAAAAGAGTTTACACTTCTAAAAAAGGAGTTACAGACAGAGCCTAGTAATGTGAGGTGTGAGATTTTTAGAGCTCACTTTTCCATCGCCCATGGAGTCTGCACCGACATCGTGCATCATGTTCATACAAAAAAGCATTTGGATGCTGCTAAATGTAAGTGTGCCACACCAAGTGTCAGCGATTTGTTTGTGAAGCAAAGTTCAGAATCTGACAAGGTGCACACAAGTGAAGGACTTTTTGCTTGTCATTCTGTTGTGCACTATTGTTCCATAGTTTTTGGTCAGCTGACTGCACTGTGAAATTGATTAAGAAATTGTATGATCCAAAATTGTCTTCTGCCCTTACCAAATCTGAAGCTGTTATATGCAACATACTCGATTTAGTGCAGCTGGACTATCCGAAATTACTGCAGCATGGCAACACACGTTTCCTCTCTCTTGGTCTAGCACTTGAAAGAATACTACACATTTTCAATGTTTTGTGTGCATAGTTTTTTCACACACATCCACAGTGCCCCCCTCTATATATATTAATATATATTAATATTAAGACAAAATAAATATTGCCATTTGCTACACTGTACTTTCAAAAGCACAGTCACCATTATATCTTCTCTCATCCAACACCTCTATGACACACATCCACAGTGGGACCCCCCGCCAAGTGGACTCAATTGTAACTGTGAGATTTTGTGAGAGATTCAATTTGATAAAACTATACTTCTCTCTCCACTGCCCCTTCCCCGAGAGCCCTCTAAGAATGCCAAATAGCTGCCCCAATTCCCATCAAATGTATCCAAGTTTCCCTGCCTTCTAGATGACACTTCCTCGAAACCCGCCACCCTCCCCATCTCTGTGCACCACTCTTGAAATTAGGGCACTCCAGCCAACTTCCATCCCCTTAAAACAAACCGGCCAGGACCCGATTTTTTATGTGTTTATCCCCTATATTGGTGACCGATATATTGGTGACATGGGTTGTGTCTCCATTTTCTGATTGGCATCGCAAGCAGGTGGGTGTGACTTTAAGACCAAGCCTATACAATCAAGAGGGGGTCCAATAGAATCAATGTCAAATCTTGAATTGCATAAGGCGCACACTTGTATCTCTAGATGCAGACTTGTCGTTTTTTAGAATCCACTCCCTCCTCCAATACCAAGCATAAATCTTTCTCCCATAATCTCTCGATAGAAGTTAAAGCTTCGTACCCCAGACTCTGAATTAGCAGAGAGTAATACACTGCTGCCTCATGACCTTTTCCAAAAGTAGTAATCACCACTCCCAGAGTATCTGCTGCTTTAGGGGGGTGTATGCTACTCCCAAATATAGTACAGTGCAGGTGGCGCAGCTGTAAATACCTAAAGAACTGAGATCTGTGAATCCCAAAATGTTGAACCAAGTTCTTAAAGGATCTCAACACCCCACTCTCATATAGGTCACCGAGAATATTATCTTCCCTCACAATCCACTCTGTCCAGCATAAAGGGGACTTATTAATTCATAATTTTGGGATCAGCCATATGCTCAAAGCAACATTTAAATTAAACACTCTGAACACTTTGTCCAGACCCAGTGCAAAGGAGAGATAACAGGGTGTAATTTAACGTCTCAGATTAGTTTGATAGAAAGGCCTTGCAATGGCAAAATAGGGGCAAGAACTTCCTGTTCAATACAAAACGAGGGAGGGGCTCTCTCAGGTGGAAGTGACCAATGAGACAAATGTCTTAGAATGAATAATAATTTAACAAAATCTTGGGTAGGCCTAGCATACATTTTTCAATCGGCCTATGCAATTTACTGAAATGTAATCTGGGACGTTTAACATCCCGCCGCGTTTCCGCGGCATTCTCTTTACGTTAGTGAAGGATGAGAGCACTGCCGTCCTACAAGCGGAGATTGTGGTCTACCTACGGAAGGGCGCAATAGAGCCAGGGGTTTTACAGAAGGGGGTGGGTTGCGGCCAATTTTGGCCCTGAGAGACTTGAACTGGGCCTTGCACAGACTCCCGTTCAAGATGCTGATGCAAAAACACACACTGATGTGTATTCGGCATCAAGATTGGTTCACGGCGGTAGACCTGAAGGACGCATACTTTCATGTCTCAATTTTACCTCGACACAGACCCTTCCTACGGTTTGCATTCAACTGTTGGGCGTATCAGTACAAGGTCCTCCCCTTCGTATTGTTCCTGTCCCCTTGTGTCTTCACGAAGATCGTAGAGGCAGCCCTTGCCCTGCTAAGGAATGTGGGCATTCGCAAACTGGCTGATTCTAGCTCACTCTTAAGAGTTACTGTGTGCACACATGGACCTGGTGCTCACGCACCTCAGTCGTTTAGGTCTTCGGGTCAACTGGGAAAAGAGCAAGCTCTCCCCAGTTCAGAGCATCTCTGGGAAATGTTGAAATGTCGGTCCCACTGAAGTACTTTCAGAGGCTCCTGGGGCATATGGCATCCTCAGCTGCGGTCATGCCGCTCGGGTTGGTGCATATGAGATCGCTACAGCACTGGCTCTAGACCCTGGTCCAGAGGTATGCATGGGGCCACGGCACACATCGCGTGGCTCTCATGTCCACCTGCCGCCACCTTTTCAGCTCTTGGACAGACCTTGCATTCCCGCGGGCTGGAGTCCCCATACAGCAAGTGTCCAGGCGCATCGTGGTTACAACAGACACCTCCAAGACCAGCTAGGGTGCCATGTGGGGCTCACATCGCATGTCGCAACTCGCCCGTCACCTCCTCCTCTGGAGTCAGCGGTGACTCAGGTAGCTGTGGGACACTCATATCTCTGGCAACCTCAACATCACAGCAGATGCTCTGTCAGGACAGGTGACGCTCAGCGGAGAGTGGAGACTCCACCCCCAGGTGGTCCAAGCTGATATGGATTAGATTCGACAAGGCACAGGCAGACCTGTTCACCTCCCGGGAATCCTCCCATTGCCCGCTCTGGTATGCCCTGACGGGAGCTCCCCTCGGTACAGATGCTCTGGCACACAGCTGGCCTGGGGGGCTGCGCAAATATGCGTTTCCCCCAGTGAGCCTACTTGCACAGGTTCTGTGCAAGTTCAGGGAGTACAAGGAACAAGTCACCCTCGTGGTGCCCAGACTTGGTTCTCGGAACTCACGCTCATTGTGACAGCACCACCCTGGCAGATTCCCCTGAGGAAGGACCTTTTTTCTTATTGACAGTGTACCATCCAGCACCCCTGCCCAGACCTCTGGAATCTCCATGTCTGGTTCCTGGACAGGACGCAGAACACCTAAGTCATCTACTGCCTGCAATGGTTTACACGATCACTCAGGCTAGGGCTCCTTCTACAAGGTAGCTGTAATCCCTGAAGTGGCATGTGTTTGCTAAGTGGTGTTCTTCCCGTAAGCGTAGACCCCAGAGGTGCACAGTCAGTTCAGTGCTTTCCTTCCCGCAAGAGAATTAGAGGGGCAGCTGTACCCCTCCACTCTCAAGATCTTGTTGCTGCTATAGCTACACACCACAAGGCTGTTGAAGTTAAGTCTCTTGGTAAACATGACCTGTTCATCAGGTTCCCGAGAGGCGCGAGGAGATTGAACCCTCCTAGGCCGCGCCTCTTCCCTCTTGGGACATCTCCTTGGTCCTACTAGGCCTACGGAGGACCCCGCTCGAGCCAGTCAGTCGAGCTAAAGGCCATCTCAAAGACTGCCCTCCTGACCATGCTCACTTTCATCAGAGGGTCGGAGACCTGCAAGCGTTCTCTGTCAGTGAACGTGCCTGGAGTTTGGTCCGGAAGACCATCAAAATAGATCCTGAGACCCCAACTGGACTATATGCCCAAGGTTCCCATGACCCCTTTTAGGGATCAAGTGGTGAGCCTGCGAGAAAAGCTGCGGAGAAGGTGAAGCCGTGCCCTTTTCTCTCACATGCGTGTTTCCTATCTGTGAACTCTGGATGTCCTTCCTCCTAGCCCTCTGGCTCACGGGTTTTGTAGAGGAATTCGTAGTCAGACCAAGTACGTGTGCTAACATGCCCTGTACTGGGGTAAGTGCTCCACATGTCTCGGTTACCCCGGTAACCTCCTATCATGTATCTTCCTTGGTACAGTCTCCCATTTTCGGTAGGCCCATGTCTCCCATGGCAGATTCCTCTCTGCCCCTCCCATACGAAGGGAAGGACCTACCGCCGCTCCTCTTCCATGTGCGGCCTTAGGCCCATATGACATGTTCAGCACTTTTTACCCTCTCCTTCAGGGCAAGGTGTGGCCTCCACTGGGCCTTTTCCCCCTGAAAGAATAGGAACGGAAAAGAATGAGCATTTATGAGCATTTAAAGGCCCCAGCCGAATTTAAGCTTCTGCGGAGAGAAAAACTTAGAGAGAAAAGGCTGCAGCTGGTGCGGCCCGATGTAATGGCCGGGACCTTGTCTCAACTCCTCAGTGCAAAAAACTGAATGAATCTGCTTTCCAGCCTCCCTTTTATACCCACCCGTATGTCGGGTGGAGTGGCATGCAAATTCTACTCGACAATTCTCAATGGCCTTTTTTTAATGATCTGAAGTTGTCTCGGGCTCTTGTGATCGACCCCTAGTGTCACTATATCAACACAAAGTCAAACGGAGATTACTACAGTAACCAAGAAATTTGTTAATGTCTCCAGAGCCTGAGAATGTTGGATTCTTTGATATATTATCGTCCTAGAACTGTTATGGAACAGAGTGTATCAAATATCACCTGTTATGTCATTAATAGTGTTAATACTAGCAAAATGTGCAGAGCCCACTGTTCACACGTCCAAACCTCGCATGGCATCACGTGACTCCCCCTCGAGTAGTGTTTTTAATACTCAAGTAGCTGGTGCAGAAGTAAAAATCGATTTTTCAATTGCTTGTTCACGTCCCTTGTATGGGGGTTAACCAATAATGCAGAAAGATACAGTATGTAAAAATGTTGGAGCAACATATACTGTCATCCAGATGCCATCTTTTTTAGGGACATCCCTGCATTTTCCAGCAGGACAATGCTAAACCACATACTAGCACATTATGAAGTGCACAATATGGTAATGAAGGACCTGCATAATGGATTGATGGGGGGAAAATTATGCATGCTAAACTTAACAATCTTTTGTCTTCAGTGCCCAAAAAACACTAAAAGTGTTATTGGAAGATATGGTGTTACCTGTTAAAAATGATGTTAAATTAAATGACCCTTAAAATTATGTTTATTGCTCTTCCCTGATTTGGCTTGAATAAAACCAGTTAATGTAGTGTGAATTATATTATACATTTTTTAATCTTATTTTGTGAATATATTATTTTTGAGACCATTCTGGCTCCATAATAAACTTTTATACAGTATATAATAGGTTGCCTTACAAAACATTTTTACAGTGTAGCTGAAGAGAAATCAGTCAACTCTATTTTTCTGCTGTCAGTCTAGTGACATGATTGCCAGATTTAGAAACATTTGCAGTTTATCTTTTAATAATTTGGAGTATTTTAAGATAAATGAATAAAAAGCCATTTGATTTGGATTTTATGCACAGAAGATGTTTTACTTACCATATTTGTCATAATTGCTTCATTTCTGCTAACGGGCTATTGTCTGTTCAGATACTTTTTAAAGAAACACTCATACATATAGACACACAGTCACACATATACACAAGCACACACACTCTGCGTGTGTGTGTGAGAATCATGTGAGCGTGATGATGGATTTGATTATAGCTTTCAGGAACAGTTGGATCTATGAGCACGATGAGTAGAGATGTCATCATAACAACTGCAGAGATCTGACAGCCAACTGTGGCTGTGGCTGTTCCGGTCACACACACACAATTTGCACATGCACAAATATATACATACACAAATAAACAGTATTTTCACAGAAACACATCAATGCATCTTGCATTGATAATATCAACGTTTAAAGCTGCTTTTGGTAATTTCTTAGTAGTGTTTGACTGATATATCACAGAGGCTGATAAATCGGCCAATATTTGGAATTTTTAAATTTTCGGCATTGGCCGATACATTTTCTCATTTGGCCTATTTGTTTCTTGAGGGCACTGAGAATCGGCTGCTTGCATCTGAAGTGACTGAGACACGTAAACGACCAGTCACAGTTCAATTTGTTGTTACATGCCATCGTGTTACTACAATAAAAATCTAGTGTGCAACATAGTGTCATTTAAATGGTATCAGATCAGAGTTCTGGCAGACGCGTTTGATCTAATAATGTTAAAGTGCTCGCCTGTTTCATTCTCCCTCTCTCAACAGTTCATGTAACTTTTAACTATTAATTTAATTCAAATTTAAAACTATTTTATAATACATTTACATTTATGCATTTGGCAGACACTTTTATCCAAAGCGACTTACAGTGCAATTATTACAGGGACAATCCCCCTGGAGCAAATATCAATAAAACTAATATCATATACCATCTGTAAATATGCACATATCTCATTTAAATGATGTAATAAACCAGTCTCACACTGAGCTAACTTGAGCAAATCCAGCATTCTGTAGAGCACTCATATAAAGCATGTATTCTAACAGCCTCCCCTCAGCAATTTCCTGTTACTTTTAACTTTCTTTTGTAATGATAAAAGGCAAATATATTATATTATATTATATACCGTCTGCAAATATGCAAATATCTAATTTAAACAGATGTTATTCATGAACCTCATGAAAATCCAGTGTTTTTTCTCGTTGAGCGCTCATCTGATATCTTCCTCTGAAGCGCATATTCGATCAGCCAGAATCAAAACTTCAGGATCAGGATCAAAAGATCCTCTGATTCACAAATCATGATGGTCAGTCTGTGACAAGCAGGTGATCCAGGCCATATAAACTGTCAGGAGATTGCTACTTGTGCTGGATCCGCACAAGTAAATGAGTGCAACTTCAAAGTAAAAGGACTTCACGTGCGCTATACGTAAATGCCATATTCACTATACAATGTATGCACAATTTGTTTGATTCAGTATTTTTTGAAAAAATGTGATTGTAATGCCACCCATGGTGTGTTCTGTTATTTCCTTCTTCCTAATATAGCAACAATTTCTTCATGGGCAAATTATTATTAAAATTTGATGACTAATCAGAAATCAGAGGAAACTTCTATCTACTATTTAAAACTACAATATTATTTTTTTAAGATATTTTTTTACAAAGTTAAGGCTTTGTGTGAAATTAACTAAATATAATGCTAAATAAAAGTTTATAATTTATTAATGTTTTTGCAATTTTATGTTTTTGTTATTTACTATATTAAACCGTGTGATATTTCGCCATTGTATCGACCTGTTGGCCGCCTTGCTCTCCTGATATCGGCCATTAAAAACCTCATAAGGTCGATCACTATTTCTGAGCCACTAGTGGCATCAGATGTAATTGCAAACAGGTTTCCAAACAGGTTTCCAAAACACTCCCCCCAACAGTCCCTGTAATTTAAAGTGTCTGCTTGTTTTTGAGTGTGTTTGTCTCTCTGATGTTTGTGTATATTAATATACATTTTCTCTTGTTTTGTCTCTCTGGCAGTCTGTTCTCAGTTCTCAAGAGGTGTATATGCAATATTTGGATTCTATGACAGGAGGTCAATGAACACATTAACATCATTCTGTGGCGCTCTGCACACCTCCTTTATCACTCCATCTTTTCCCACGGACACAGATGTGCAGTTTGTCATGCAGATGAGGCCAAGCCTCCGAGGGGCGCTGCTCAGCTTGCTATCCCATTACAAATGGGAGAAATTTGTCTACCTGTACGACACTGAAAGAGGTGAGTTTACACAAACACTCATACAGATACAGTACTAGGCACATAAGATGCTTCACAAAAGCATTTGTCTTAAGATGGTTATTTATATTTTCAGCTTTAGTGTGTCAATAGGATATATAAAAGTTAGACTCCCAATCATTAATTTTGCAAATAGAAAAGATTTGAATAGAAGAACAGAGAGCCCTGCAAAAGATGTCATGGTCCCCACAAAGCCCCCCACTGAACATCATGTCATTCTGAGATTACATAAAGAGACAGAAGCAATTGGAACATCCTATCTGCCAACAACTAAGAAAAACTGTGTCCAGGTGTACATAGGAGAATTGGTACTGTTTTAAAGGCAAAGGTGGTCACACTGAATATAGATTTAGCTAGCTTTTTTATGTTTACTGGACTTTGTATAACATTAAGTGATACATAAAAAATATTTATGTCACTATTTTGGAAGACATCCTCACTATGCAACATTTTTCTCAAGTGCCTATAACTTTTGCACAGTACTGTACTTCCAGGCATATGCACATACCCTAACACACAGAAAAACTCACAATCATACTTTCACATGGATACTCTGCATATACAGTTGCAGGAAAAAGCATGTGAACCTTTTCTGCATACATTGGTCAAATTTGTTTTGATCTTCAGCTATGCCACAATAATAGACAAAGACAGTCTACTTAAAAAAAACACACAAACAAAATTATGCATCACTTTATTGAACACCCTGTTTAAACATTCACTGTTCAGAATGAAAAATGTATGTGAATATCTAGGCTTATGAGTCCAAACAATGAGACAAGATTGTAGGTGTTGGTCAGAATTGCTCTGCCCTATTAATTATTATTATAATTTTTTTAATATGCTATTTACAAGAAAGTATGCTTGATGTGATCCATGCCTTGAAAAAAAAAGATATTTAAAAAAACCTTAGATTGAGTATTGATGCATAAAGCTGGAAAGGGTTACAAAAGTATATCTAAAAGTATTAATATTTATCAGTCCACTGTAAGACAAATTGTCTATAATATATAATATAACATAGTTTTTCATAAAACGGTACATGTAAATACTCAAATAAATTAAAATAGCTCATAGCGTCATTCACAAGTTTTTAGTACATTACAAAGGCATACAACACTCTTGAGGTTGGTCTCACTACACTATACGCTTCCAACACAACCACTTTTTGTTGTTGTTGTACAAATCCTGCTAAAGTAGGAAATGTTGCCATTTTTATTAGACAGGTAGTAGGATAGCACAGTAAAAAACTGATATAGTGGAGGACAGATTTCCTCTGTGTGTCTTCCAGAACACCTGACAGGCATACAGCCAACAATCAAATACTAAGTTTGTTTATTCTGAAGAGAGAGTTTACTGGGACAGCTTTTTTATGAAAGGTTTTACAAGACAGATGATATTTTGTTTTCTCCAGGGGTCATCGTTAATGGATTAAACGTCACAATATCTGTGTATTTACAGTTAAAAGTCACTTAGATGTAAAAGTATGCTTGACAATAACTTTTCCTGAAGTTTAACAGGTGCCGCAATAGTCACGACTGTTATTTCATGTAAATATTTTTATTGACTGTGCATAAGAGAACCAAGATAGAGACAAAAGGGTCAGTAGAGAACATGTCGAAGACATATACAGTACATGCTTAATAATAAATATCAGTGTGAAAAATATGCAAAAAATATACAGAAATGTACATACTAAGGTAATGTTGTTTATGTACATTTGGGCGTGAAGACAATCAGAAAAGAGTAAGAACTATAGTAAAGTCATATTTTATGGCATAAAAACAAGACAATAATCATTAGCAGTAGTAAATGGGGTTATTAAAACAATTATTATTTAATTACTTATTTTTAAACATGATAACCAATCGTATTTTATCTAATTACACAATGATGATTCATAGACATTATAGACATTACAGTTTTATCGTCTGTTAATGCCTGAGCTTCTGTAAAGCTGCTTTGAAACGATGTGTGTTGTGAGGCTGAGGCTCAAATTTAATGTGTTTGGTGAGCATAAAAAGAGGTGGAGGAAATCTTATGGCATCTTTCCACTGCACGTTATGGTTCGACTTGCCTCAACTCTACTCGCTTTACTTTTCTGAGCTTGCATTTCCACTGCAGTTTAGTGCCCCGCAACGTGGGTGGGATTATAGGATGATCATCATAGTTGGTCCGCCTCTACTGCCTTGACTTAATCTTAAACACGACACAAACTGACCAAAACATTAACACACCCGCTAGCTGTTAGCTACTAGCTCATTGTGCTGCATAAAGCAGTTGTTGCTGCTTTTAAGCAGCGTGCACCTTGTTTATTGACCATGGTGTGGTTTTGCGCACAGCCATTTATTTTTTCACAATTCGAAAGTCGCCTGAACAAATGATACTGTTATCGCTGTTGCTAACTTTAAAACTAGTGGGTTGATGTCACGTGGTAGTGACTATTCTCCCTGACCAATCAGTGATCTGCAGGGTTTCAACGTCACATTTAGTATCGGCTCAGCTCGCTTGGAACCTCGACGGAGGTGGTACTAAAAAAATTATCAGGTACCAGGTACTATCCACAGTGGAAAACCCCAAAAAAGTGAGCAGAGATCAGTTGAATCGAGTTGTACCATGCAGTGGAAATGCCCCAATAGTACAGTACCCTACTGTTTCATCTCTGTTTTCGTGTTACTTGAAATTGGAGGTGATAGAAGAGGTAGCACTGTATAACAACATCTGTTCTCAAATGTCCATATTGCGAGAAAAGTACTCTATGTACTATGAATAATACAGTCAGATAGTATTAATCTCCTACCACCCTTGAAATTATCCACCACGGCCAGAAGAAAGTTGGGCTGGTGGTGCTGGTCTCTTGCATCATACATTCCAATGCCAAAAGAATCTGAACTCCTGAACAACACACCCATATGCGCTTGTTAAATAGCTTCACGATGGTGTCGCAGATGGCCGCCTCAGTGTGGAGCTCTCCAATTTTTTTGTTGTTTTCGTTTGTTTGTCCTGTGTTTAGTAATCTTTTTCCAGTCAGTTTAACCAGGGACGAACTGCTGAACATTCGGCAGCACATACCAGATAATCTTTTCCCGGTTCTTGAATATTCAGATGTTTTGCTGGACGTTTTAGTCAGAGGTGCAGCTGTGTTGTTTAAACGTGCTACGAGACGCAGGCGAGGGAAACGAGCCGGTGTGCTGGTTAAACATCAGCTCAGCGTTCGAACAGCACTGCCGAGCATTCATCTAGTGAATCTTCGCTCTCCTCCCAACAAAACTGACGAACTACATCTCCTCATATGTACTAATAAGGACTTCTCAAACTCTGCTGCACTTTGCTTTACAGAAACCTGGCTGAGTGAAGCCATTCCGGACAGCGCATTACATCTGCTGGGCTTCCAGCTGTACAGAGCGGATCGCATCGTGGAGTTAACGGGGAAAACGAGAGGCGGTGGAACATGCTTTTACATCAACGAAAGTTGGTGTACAGATGTAACAACGTTAAAGAGGTTGTGCTGTCCTAATCTTGAAGCGCTCTTTATTAACTGTAAGCCGTTCTACTCACCGCGAGAGTTTTCTTTGTTTATTCTGGTGTGTGTTTACATTCCTCCAAACGCGTCTGGGAACATAGCACTGCATCAGCTGGCTGATCAAATCACAGACACAGAACAACAATACCCGGACTCAGTTATTATTCATCTTGGGGACTTTTTTACATTTTTAGAAACTGTCATCTTTTTGCACTACTGAGTACTGGTTGGTGCTGCACTGTCTATTGTCCTGTTCATTGTCAGTAATTTGTTGTACTGTCCTGTACTTTTTGCACATGTTTGCACGTGCACTTTATATAGGTATATATAGGTAGTTTATATAGGTATTTTATTTCGTTGTGTTGTCTCATGTGGTCCTATGTTGGTCCTTTGTTGTTTTTTATGTAGCACCATGGTCCTGGAGGAACGTTGTCTCGTTTTGCTGTGTACTGTACTAACTGTATATGGTTGAAACGACAATAAAAACCACTTGACTTGACTTGACTTGACTTTAACAAATCTCACATGCCTGTATGAACTGCCCAAATACAGACAGCACATTACATGCCCCACAAGAGACAGGAATATATTGGATCACTGCTACACAACAATAAAGGATGCATATTGCTCTGTCCCACGTGCAGCTTTGGGACTCTCTGATCACTGTCTGGTTCATCCTCTTCTGACCTACAGGCAGAAATTATAATCAACAAATCCAGTTGTAAGGACTGTAAATAGATGGACTTATGAAGAAGAGCTGGAACTACAAGCCTGCTTTGACTACACTGATTGGAGTGTTTTTGATGCTGCAGCTACAGACCTGGACAAGCTCACAGATACTGTTACATCATACATCAGTTTCTGTGAGGGTATGTGCATCCCTATTAGGAAATTTTTATCATTCAACAATGATAAACCATAGTTCACAGGAAAACTCAGACAGCTTCGTCATGCCAAAGAGGATGTTTACAGGGGTGGGGATAAAGTCTTGTATAATCAGGCCAGGAACACACTGAATAGGGATATCAGAGTGGCTAAAAGAAGCTACTCTGAGAAGCTGAAAAACACGTTTTCAGGTAACGACCCTGCATCAGTGTGGAGTGGCCTGAAACAACTTTATAATTACTGGACTCCTACCTGAGGTGGACCAACGACTGGTTGACGACCTGAATGTGTTCTACTGCAGATTCGAAAGGCCCAATTTCACACCCCAAACGCACTCTGACCTTCACTTCACACAAACATTAACACCTCCTGCAACCCCCCTCCTCCCCCCTCCTGCTACACAACCTGCACTCAAGATCTGTGAAGACGATGTGTGCCATGTCTTTCGGAAGCAAAGGTCAAAGAAGGCTTCAGGCCCAGGTGGCGTCTAACCAGCGTGCCTTAATTTCTGTGCTAACCAACTGGCCCCCATCTTCACACAGATCTTCAATAGATCACTGGAGCAGTGTGAAATCCCATGCTGCTTTAAACGCTCAGTTATTATCCCTGTCCCTAAGAAACCAAAAATCACAGGACTTAATGACTACAGACCTGTCGCCCTGACATCTGTCGTCATGAAGTCATTTGAGAGACTGGTGTTGGCCCACCTGAAGGACATCACTGGACCCTTTCTAGATCCCCTTCAATTTGCTTATCGAGCAAACAGGTCTGTGGATGATGCAGTCAACATGGGATTGCATCATGTCCTGCAACAACGGGACAGACCGGGGACATACGCAAGGATCCTTTTCGTGGACTTCAGCTCGGCTTTCAACACAATCATCTCAGCTATTCTCCGGACTATTTTAAACCAACTCCCTGTTCCCATGTCTATCTGTCAGTGGATTACCAGCTTTCTGACGGACAGGCAGCAGCTTGTGAGACAGGGAAAATTCACTTCCACCACCTGTACCATCAGCACTGGTGCCCCCCAGGGATGTGTGCTCTCTCCACTACTCTTCTTCCTCTACACCATTGACTGCACCACCAAGGATCCCTCTGTCAAGCTCCTGAAGTTAGCAGACGACACCACTGTCATCGGCCTCATCCGAGATGACGATGAGTCTGCATATAGAAAGGAGGTTGAACGGCTGGCTGTCTGGTGCAGTCAAAACAACCTGGAGTTGAACACGCTCAAAACGGTGGAGATGATTGTGGACTTTAGGAGGAACACCCCAACATTGTCCCCCCTCACCATTCTAAACAGCACTGTGGCAGCAGTGGAGTCATTCTGGTTCCTGGGCACTACCATCTCACTGGACCTGAAGTGGGAGACACACATGTACTCAATTGTGAAAAAGGCCCAGCAGAGGTTGTACTTCCTTCACCAGCTGAGGAAGTTCAACCTGCCACAAGCGCTGCTGATACAGTTCGACACAGCAGTCATTGAGTCCGTCCTCTGCACTTCAATAACTGTCTGGTTTGGTGCAGCAACGAAATCAGACATCAGAAGACTACAGAGGACAGTTCGGACTGCTGAGAGGATTATTGGTTGCCCCCTGCCCCCCTTCAAGAACTATACACTTCCAGAGTGAGGAAAAAGGCTGGTAAAATCACTCTGGTCCCCACCCACCCTGCCCACTACCTTTTTAAACTGTTGCTCTGAGCACCAGAACCATCAGGCACATTTGTAATAGATTTGCACTACGTGTGTGTGTGGGTATGTATGAAGGTGAGTGTATGTACATATATGTATAATTATTTATTTTTATTATTATTATTTTTGTTTTGTTTTTTGTTTTTAATTATGTCTTGCTGCTGTTTTTGTATTGTTTTTGTATTGTTGTACACTGGAAGCTCCTGTCACCAAGACAAATTCCTTGTATGTGTAAGCATACTTGGCAATAAAGCTGATTCTGATTCTGATTCTAAAATGTATCCATTTTAAAACAATTGATACTATAGGGAGTTGGTCTTCCATTTGCTGCTATAATAGTTTCTACTCTTCTGGAAATGATCTCCACTAGATGTTGAAATATGGCTGCAGGGATATGGATCCATTCAGACAAAAGAGCATCAGTGAGGTCGGAGGGATTGGGCTGGTTCAGAGTTGCCATTGAAATTCATCCCAAAGAGGTTCAGTGGGGCCTGGGCTTTGTGCAGGTCAGTCAGGTTCTTCCACACCAGTCTCAGTGAACAATTTTATTGGTGGCATTGACAGAGCCACATCTAAATTTACTGAGCTTTTTGGTACCCCCCATTCTACAACTCCAAATCCAAACAATTTGGGACAGTATGGAAAAAGCTAATGAAAACAAAAAGTAATGATTTGTAAATTCTAATCACCTGCCCTATATTAAAGCACTACAACAACACATTATTTGATGTTTTACCTTGTGAATTTAACAGATGCGCAAGTTACTCATGCCCCCCCCCCCAATACTGTACCAGGAGCTTTTGGATCAGATGCTGATAACAGCTTGGGTGGTCCTTTTACTCTCTGGCCCGGATAACACGACAGCTGTTTTTTCCAATCTCTACTTGAACTCTGTGGACTTGTTGGACCACAAAACACAATTCCACTATTATACTTTCAATCTCAGATGAGACTGAGTCTGGTGGTGCTTCTGGACAGTGTTGATGTATGGTTTATACTTTGCATAGTAAAGCCTTGTTAGGGGTATAACAGTTGTGACCCGGACCAGATATGGAGAAAGAAGACCAGGAGTCGAGGAGTGCAATTTAAAGAATCCAAAATTTACTGAAGTATAGTCTGCAGTGAAATTGGTAGAGCCAGCGGCAAAGTCTCACGAGGAGATCGAAAGCCAACTCGTACCTTACACAAAATCTTACATCAATTATACCATTTGCAAGGACGTACATTCCATTATTTTACTCCTGATTGGCTAAAAGACCATACAGTCACAACATATAGACAGCTATGCGGCCTATCAACATTAATCAGCGCACTTGTCGTCCGAGCCCGAGATTTACATCTGAAGTGACCTCGCAGATGGTCGCGGGGCATCTTCGAGTCGGCCTGGTGTGCATCCCTGGGTTCAAAAACTGGGTAGAAGGTCAAACGCACACACAAAACACTGATGAACGACAGTTCTTCTCTGGGCACAAGAGAGCCAGAGCACACATTATCAGGCCATTTGAACCAAAACAGAGAGATAAAATATTCACTCCTCGGGCAGAGGAGAGGGTTGAAATAACATACATTTCTTCCCTAAAGAAATAATAAGAGAAAATCACACTTCTACTATTCAGGTATTATTACATAGGACTTTAAACCATATAATTAGTCATGGAAAGGTAACAATCAAACACAGAATACATCTGGAACACATGTTTAACGCATTCCCCCTGACCCCCTCCCCTGAGAGGCTGGAGAGCGTCACAAATAAGCTTATCCCCCAAAAGACCTTCAGCCGACGTGCAGGACAGCGAGACTCTGGAATGTTCCTAAAAGAGACTAATTAACATTCAACACACATATGATTCAAAGTATATTTCAATTATGCATAAGAAAATAGAATTGATTATGTGATCATGCATATAGTTAATTCATCACTTTATTAAAGAAGTTAAGCAACAGAATACAGATAGATATTGATATAAAAGGATATATATATATATATATATATATATATATATATATATATATATATGTATTGATATATCTGAAGAGCCAAGGGATTTTGACCCTCACCCTTCAGCCTTAACTTGCATCTGTGAATGCAATGGTGAATGTTGTTTAACCAAAGGTTTACCGAAATATTAATGATATCCAGAGATTAGAGATGAATGACAGTTTTTAAGACAGTGATGTTTGAAGGATTGGAGATTACTCACATTCATAAGTGGTTTTCCAACAGGACAACTGCAATATAAAATATCTTAATTATGTAGTGCAAAATAGGGCAATGAAGGCTCTGTACAATTGCGCAGCTGAAGTGTTATTAGAAGAAATGGTGATGTTACACAGTAGTATAAACTCACACTGTCTTAACTTTTTTGGAGTGTTGCAATCATCTGACAGTCCTGCAGGAATTTGCGATTGCATGAATTTATGCAAATTCATCCAATCTCTGATTTCTTTTTTCAGTAAATTGCAATTTTGTCTTATATCTGCAATTTTTCAGCATAAACTGTGAATCTCAATCAATAATTGTATTGCTTTTCTCCATATTGTGCTCCACAGTAACAGAGTAAGCGACTCCTTCTGAACTCCTCTGTGTCACTGTGTGTCATTAACCCTACATGGGCAAAAATGTACATTTGCCATTACATGAATGTTAAAATTTAACATTTTGTGTTCTCTGTCGTAAGCCTTGTTTAAAATTTTAAACAACATGCATACATCACATCTAGCATTTAATCTTCACATGCTCTTCACGAACGGCTCTAAATGGATGGTCTGAGGTGTGGGTTGGTGATGGCCTCAGGTCATTTGGAGTGCTCTGAACTGTTCACGATTGGCATTTCTATAGTTGCTTAAAAATCCCTCACTTGGATAGTACAATGTGAAAAGAATTTCAAGAACTCAATGTATGAGGTTTATGAGGTCAGTGTATGAGGTTTATTAAATTAAGGCACCTGTGTGATTGATTAAGTGATTATTTGTTAAGTGTCTGTGTGATTAATTACTGTACTAATGAGGAACTCATGATAAATAAAGTGATCCTTTTTAAATCGGAGCTCAGCAGGTCTCAGCACTGCTCACACACAAAGTCATGAGACTCTGTGTAAGAATGTCCTTCCCACTGCTAACAGGTTTGACTTTTAGAGTTAAAGTGTTTGTGTGTGTGTCTGTTGAATTCTCACCTCTCTGCGAACTGTCAGTCTTGATTAATTGGTCAAAGCTAAACAGCCTGGTGGCCCGGCACAGCAGGACGCATACTAATTAAAATTGTGATTGAATGCATGTGTATGTTGTCCTATAATTAATCTGATCACAGGGCTTAAAAAGAGACAGTAAGAAACTGTATGATTTTCTGTATTGTCTGTGTGTATGGCCTTGAGCTGGAGGTTACAATTGATGCTAGTGTAGCAAGCGGCTCAATCTTAATGACTACGCCACCCCGGAACAATGGGAAAAACAACCCAAATTAAGGCACATAGGTGTGATCCACTTAGAAGAGGCAAGAGGCATGAGTTTCCATACAAAAATTATTTTATAAAAATAATTCCCCTTGGTCCCCCTCGTCTGGAGCTTGGACGTGTGCGCACAGGGACCTGGCGCTCTCGCACCTCAGCCGGCTAGGGCTTCGGGTCAACTGGGAAAAGAGCAAGCTCCTCCTGGTTCAGAGCATCTCTTTTCTCAGTCTGGTGTTGGACACAGTCTTGATAATGGGACGCCTTACGATGAGCATGCCCAGCTGGTGCTGACCTGTTTGAAGGTGTTCAGACAGAAGATGGCGGTTCCACTGAAACTATTTCAGAGGCTCCTGGGGCATATGGCATCCTCGGCGGTGGCCACACCGCTCGGGTTGATGCATATCTGTCAGCGCCATCATGGCCATCATGCCGATCTGTCAGCACCTTTTCAGCCATTGGAACGACCTTGCATTTCTACGGGCAGGCATTCCCCTAGAACAGGTATCCAGGTGCATCGTGGTTACGACCGATGCCTCCATGACGGGCTGGGATGCTGTATGCAATGGGCACACGGCCTCCTAGTCAGGCCCGCGGCTACGTTGGCACATCAACTGCCTCAATTTGTTGGCAATACTGCTGGCCCTGCGGAGGCTTCGGCCGTTGATCCAGAGCAAGCACGTGTTGGATCAGACAGACAACATGGCAACACTGGCATATATCAACCATCAGCATGGTTTATGTTCTCATTATATCTCACAACTCTCCCACCGTCTTCTCCTCTGGAGTCAGCAGCACCTCAAGTCGCTGTGAACCACTCACATCCCGGGCGACCTCAACACTACAGTGGACATGCTGTCATGATAGTTTACCCACAAGGGAGAGTGGAGACTCCACCCTCAGGTGGTCCAGCTGATCTGGAGTCTATAAGGGCAGGCACAGGTAGATCTGTTCACCTCCCCAGAATCCTCCCATTGCCCTCTCTGGTATGACCTACGGTATAGATGCGCTGGCACACACCTGTTAAATTCCCCTGAGGAAGGACCTTCTTTCTCAGGGACGGGGCACCATCTGGCCCCCCCTGACCAGACCTCTGGAACATCCATGTCTGGCCCCTGGACGGGACGCGGAAGACCTCAGTGGCCTACCACCTGTCGCGTCAGACACCATCACTCAGGCTAGGGCCCCCACTACGAGGCACCTGTATGCCTTGAAGTGGCGTCTGTTCGCTAAGTGGTGTTCTTCCCAATGTGAAGACCCCCAGAGATGTGCAGTTGGCTTGGTGCTTTCCTTTCTGCAGGAGAGGTTGGAGGGACGGCTGTCCCCCTCCACCTTGAAGGGGTACATAGCTGCCATAGCTGCACACCACGACACAGTGGATGGCATGTCTTTAGGGTAGCACAACCTGATTGTCAGGTTCCTGAGAGGCGCAAGGAGGTTGAATCCCTCCAGACCGTGCCTTGTTCCCTCGTGGGACTTTTCTGTAGTCCTGCAAGGCCTACGAGGGGCTCCCTTCGAGCCCTTAGAGTCAGCAGAGTTTAACCCTCTGGGGTCTGAGGGTGTTTTGGGCCCTGGAGAAGTTTTGGCATGCCTTAACATTTGTGCTTTTTTCAGTTGCTTAAAAACAAATTAATGGCTAATGTCTGATAACACTGTATTCAGCACAAACTGGGCTACAATAATATGTGTGCAACATGTATGTACATGTTTGTATTTTTGAGACAATAATGTTTATGCTTGGTTTTTGAAAAAACAAAAATTGTAAGTAATTGAAACAAGGCCATATAACACATACTAATCATTTGTCCACAAGATTTTTGAGAACTGGATCTTGTAGGCTAGAGTTTTTGCTACAAAATGATGTGATATCATTTTGATATGACATCCTGATCACTCATTCATACAAAACAATATAGTTATTTAAGTTTTGTTAGACAGTTTTAGTGTTAGAAAGGTCATATGTGAGGAGGTGTGAATTATCATCAATATTGATATGATTCAAACCTTAGGAGACAAAGACACCTCCCTTGGGCCTATCAATGAGGAATGTGACAGAAAGAGAATGAATATGAGGAGACTTAATGTTCAAAATCAAGTTTTAAGTTAAAAGAAGGAATCTGACTATACGTCTGAACTACCTGCTGAAATGGCCGGGACCTTATTCTCGGCTCCTCAGCACAAAACCTGAATGAGCGGTATGCACGTCCCCTCCTTTATACCCTTATATCCGGGGGAGTGGCATGCAAATACCACTCGCCAATTCCCATTGGCCTTTTATAAAAGATCAGAAGGTGTCTCGGGCTCCCAAGAGTGACCCCTAGTGTCACTACATTGACACAACGTCTTGACACAGTCCCTCCATCAGGGAACGGAGGTTACGGAAGTAACCGGAAGACGTTACTTCAACACCAAACAACAATCTAGCAAAGAACATGACACAAGGAAGGGATTAAATGGGCAGTGAATCAGTTAAGAACAGGTGCTGCTAGCATGCTAATTATTGGCATGATCAGCATTCCCATGGGAACAATCAGTGTTCCCATGGAAATGCTGATCATGCATGCCAACAGCACCTGAGACACATGAGGGAGAGAAATAACAAAACAAACAGAACAGACTGACGAACTTAGCGGAACCATGACAGTAACCCACCATTATTACCTTAAGGAGCTTTTCTACCTGATCTGTCCCTTAAGAGTTTTGTTGGTATAACCTAATGTATTCATGTTGATTCAGTGATGTTAATATTTTTTTGCTCCAGTTAATTAAAGCTGGCATCATACTAGCAGACTCCAAACAACTCGATTTTGGCTGAAGGTGTCACACATGCAGACTGTTTTTCTGAGATCTTGCTCTCTTCAGTCGGCGGTATGACACACTTGTCTATACAAAATAGTGGAGTGGTGACAAACATACCAACTCACTGCAACTCTCTCTCGCCAATTCCCTGTCACGTGGAGCTTGCCGAAATAACAAGGAGTACCACGTGAGCATAAACAATTGTAATAGAATGTGCATCCCAAACCGCACACTTCTGCTCTATTCTATGCCAATTTGTAGTGTAAGTCGTGCGTTTAGCATGTTAACACTGAAAATTCAGCAAAAAGAAGTGTACTTTAAATACCCAGATGATGCACTTTTTCAACCATCAAAATAGAGTGTGGAATGTTGGATACTTCATGCACTCAGTGCACGCAGATTGCCGTACATAGCAGAAATGGCAGATTTACCTGTCTGTGCTGCACATCTGACAAAAACGAAGAACGTAGCAGCTTGCATAACTTCAGTAGATACAGCACCTTGCAAATGTGAATTAAATGCTTTACCATCACCCCAAGCTGTGTGAATATGTATGCTGTTTAACTGTTTAACTTTTAAGTGTTGAACTGAGGTTGGCTAACACGCTAAAGCTAGCGGCAACATATCACTTGTGCTTGAAAGATCACATTTGGGACAATACTACACTTTGAAAATTCATACACTACATGGCTGAATGCATAGTATATTTTGTAAGTGCACAGTGTATAGCGTGTTGTTTGGGACACAGCTAGAGTGATTTAGGGCATTTTTAGACCTGTAGCTTGTTTAATTTGTTCCGAAATGGGCTAAAATGTTACAATGTTACATTTTCTTAATTTAGAAGATTTTAATATAGCTGATGGTACAGAATGTGTGTGTCAGAGGTTGCACTACAAATAAACATTATCTGACAGACTGACACAAAGATGGATATGAGTTGTAAAATATCCGTTGTGGTTATTTTTATCTTGTCACGGAGCTCTACCTCTCTCCCTCTCGTGCCGCTCCCTCACCCACAGACAAACACACACATACACATACAAAGAGTGAAGCCATGCTTATTTCTGCCGCTATACAAAGGAGAGTAGTGATCTTGTTAAAATTACCTCAGGAATTATTAAATAACTCGCATCTAAAATAGTCGCCATATATCCATGTTTTACAGTGATGAGCTGACCTACAGATTTCTTCTTCACAGGTCCATCAGGTGTATACTTGGCTTTTATTGGGACAATGTTTGTTTCACCACAAACGAAGTGCTCCATAATTGTGTTTATATGTGCCTAAACTAACCAAATCAAGGGAGAAAATGCACCAGGTTCCAAAACAAATGCTCTAAACGAGCCAGGTGTGCGATTCATAAAGTAACACTGTGTAATTGTGTTTTGATCCCCTCAAGGCTATCCGCAGGAGGCTTATGTCCATTTGCAGCTTTTAGTGAGTAAGAAATTACGTTAAATAAAAACAAACTGTTGTGCAGTGGCGGATTTAGGGATGGGCAACATGCCTAACAAGCTAATATGTCATCAATGTGTGCAATATTATAACTGAACTATACCCAAGCTAATTAAAATGAAACCCAAAATTGAACCATAATATCGTGATGTTTGGCAATATATCGAAAAGTGATGTGTATCGCAATATGTATCATATTGTGAAGTGGCTGGTGATACCCAGCCCTAGTGATCTCCACTGCAGTATATGTGAAGTGGAGCTAACCTACTGTGGAGTGGATGTGATATGCATGAAGGTTTAGTACACACATATGCACAAACATTTAAAAATATACACATACAGAAAATATTCACATATAATATATGTGCAAAGTATGTTGTCTGCATTAGCATTAGCATTCTTTGCATTCTCTCCTTTCGTGCCTTCAGATTTGCTGGCCCATTCCTTCTCTGTTACTACTTTACACAGGCTATGCATAGCTGTTTAAGACCATGTTTGAATCTCTTTGTCTTTCTCTCTCTCAGGTTTTTCCATCCTACAGGCCATAATGGAGTCTGCAGTAATGAATAATTGGCAGGTGACGGCACGTTCAGTGGGCAACATTGTGGATCCCCTGGAATACAGACGCATTATTGAAGAGATGGACCGACGGCAGGAGAAACATTTCCTTATTGACTGTGAGGTTGAGCGTATTAACAGTATTCTAGAGCAGGTACATAAAACATTCACATAACACACACTTACACCAAAATGTAGGGATTTTATTTTTCAGTATCACATGGATAGTTAGATAGAAATAGCTCCTTAAGGGAACAATAGGTTAGCTATTCTATAACCCCAGTTCTCTGAAACATCAAGTGGAGAGATCCACCTATTGGAAGGGCATACAGAAGCATCCAATTGCACCATGTCTGGCTTGACAGACAGGAGCACGTGTCCAATGCCGTTGTAAGGACCCGCCCTTACCCAAGGGCATAAAAGGATCTGTATGCGTTACCTTCCATTCGCTTCTCGTGAAGCAAGTGGGGCAAGGTTGGTGGACCTCTCCACTCTTGTGTTTCAGAGAACTTGGTTTACAGAATAGGTAACCTGTTGTTCTCTTTCATCATCTCTTGTTCGAGATGGACCTATGGGAAGATATGTTCAACTCCCCGATTGCCCTATGCACTCACAGGGAGATGCTGTCAGCCAAAAGATGGTCTCCTAATTAAAGGCGGTGCCTGACACATCCTATATAATATAAGCAGGCTCTATAACCCATAAACATAACAAAGCAGGGAGAAGAGGCCATGCATTGTGCTTGCCGTGAAACATGGGGGGTGACACGTACTCAGTGTGAGGGAGAAAGGGTTATGGGTGAACCCATTATGAAGAACCCACACCCAAAACTGCATGAGCTACTGGGGTTCTGGTGACATCAAGTCAGTGGTACCTGACAAACGTGTGGGAGGGAAACCCAACATGTAGCTGAACAAATGTCTTGAGACTCCCTGAAACAGAGCCCAGGAAGCAGCCACTTAGAAGGATTGGAATTGGCCCTAAGGCCTGAGGGTGGCTGGAGCACCTTAGAGCTATATTCCAAAGATATTGCCTCCACAAGCCAATGGTTTTGTTTTGAAGGACCCGCCATTACCTGAGGGCATAAAAGGACTACCTTCCTCAGTTGACATACGCTTCTGAAAATGTTATTTTTAACATTTTAACAGCGAATGTCAATTGAGGAAAGTAGTCCTTTTATGCCCTCAGGTAAGAGTGGGTCCTTCAGCAGCATTGGACATGCGCTCCTGTCTGTCAAGCCAGGCTTGGTGCAATTGGATGCTTCTGCAGAGGTCAGGTGCATATGCCCTTCTCATTGGTGGATCTCGAACATGAGATGATGAAAGAGAACAATTGCTAGTTACCATTTTTAACAGTGTACTAGAATCTACACATACACACAGTCAGGCGATAAAAGTTGATTTGCATAATGTGAATACATTTCTCTATTTGCCTGTCTGTCTGTGTATCTATATATCTATCTGTCTGTTTGTCTTTCTACCTACTGTATCTATCTATCTGTCTGTCTGTCTGCCGTGAGAGATCTGGTACAGTTTTGTTTGTTCAGTAATCAATAGCTTTCCAAAATGTAACAGTCATTAACAAATACAGGTGAAACTCGAAAAATTAGAATATCGTGCAAAGGTTCATTAATTTCAGTAATTCAACTTAAAAGGTGAAACTAATATATTATATAGACTCATTACAAGCAAAGTAAGATATTTCAAGCCTTTATTTGATATAATTTTGATGATTATGGCTTACAGCTTATGAAAACCCCAAATTCAGAATCTCAGAAAATTTGAATATTACATGAAATCAATAAAAAAAAAGGATTTTAAATACAGAAATGTCGGCCCTCTGAAAAGTATAATCATGCATATGTACTCAGTACTTGGTTTGGGCCCCTTTTGCATTCATTACTGCCTCATTGCGGCGTGGCATGGATGCTATCAGCCTGTGGCACTGCTGAGGTGATATGGAAGACCAAGATGCTTCAATAGCGGCCTTCAGCTCTTCTGCATTGTTTGGTCTCATGCCTCTCATCTTTCTCTTGGCAATGCCCCATAGATTCTTTATGGGGTTCAAGTCAGGCGAGTTTGCTGGCCAATCAAGCACAGTAATACCATGGTCATTGAACCAGGTTTTGGTACTTTTGGCAGTGTGGGCAGGTGCCAAGTCCTGCTGGAAAATGAAGTCAGCATCTCCATAAAGCTTGTCTGCTGAAGGAAGCATGAAGTGCTCTAAAATGTCCCGGTAGACGGCTGCGTTGACTCTGGACTTAATAAAGCACAGTGGACCAACACCAACCGATGACATGGCTCCCCAAACCGACACAGACTGTGGAAACGTCACACTGGACTTCAAGCATCTTGGATTGTGTGCCTCTCCATTCTTCCTCCAGACTCTGTGACCTTGGTTTCCAAATGAGATGCAAAATTTGCTCTCATCAGAAAAGAGGACTTTGGACCACTGAGCAACAGACCAGTTCTTTTTTTCTTTAGCCCAGGTAAGACGTTTGACATTTGAAGCCCATGTCCAGGACCCGTCTGTGTGTGGTGGCTCTTGATGCAGTAACTCCAGCCTCAGTCCACTCCTTGTGAAGCTCCCCACACATTTGAATGGCCTTTTCCTGACAATCCTCTCCAGGCTACGGTCATCCCTGCTGCTTGTGTACCTTTTTCTTCCACACTTTTCCCTTCCACTTAACTTTCTATTAATGTGCTTTGATACAGCACTTTGAGAACATCCAACTTCTTTTGCAATTACCTTTTGAGGCTTTCCCTCCTTGTGGAGGGTGTCAATGATGGTTTTCTGCACAACTGTCAGGTCAGCAGTCTTCCCCATGATTGTGAATTCAACTGAATCAGACTGAGAGAACATTTAAAGGCTCAGGAACCCTTTGCAGGTGTTTAGCTGATTAGAGTGTGACACTTTGAGCCTACAAT